>NW_027365467.1:0-111430 GCF_046119375.1 Phyllobates terribilis
CACTCTCTTTGAATCTTCTTTATCATGCTAAGAGGAGCAGGAAAAAGCAAAAAATTTCAGAATTGCACCTTGCAATGCGGAGAAATTACTGTTTGTGCATTTACAATATTCATTGATTTTTGCCATTGAAAAACATCATGTTATTCATATACCAGAAATGTTTGAAGCTACTGACTGAATGAAAGGAGCTGGCATCTCACTCTCTTTGAATCTTCTTTATCATGCTAAGAGGAGCAGGAAAAAGCAAAAAATTTCAGAATTGCACCTTGCAATGCGGAGAAATTACTGTTTGTGCATTTACAATATTCAATGATTTTTGCCATTGAAAAACGTCCAGAAATGATTGAAGCTACTGACTGAATGAAAGGAGCTGGCATCTCACTCTCTTTGAATCTTCTTTATCATGCTAAGAGGAGCAGGAAAAAGCAAAAAATTTCAGAATTGCACCTTGCAATGCGGAGAAATTACTGTTTGTGCATTTACAATATTCATTGATTTTTGCCATTGAAAAACATCATGTTATTCATATACCAGAAATGTTTGAAGCTACTGACTGAATGAAAGGAGCTGGCATCTCACTCTCTTTGAATCTTCTTTATCATGCTAAGAGGAGCAGGAAAAAGCAAAAAATTTCAGAATTGCACCTTGCAATGCGGAGAAATTACTGTTTGTGCATTTACAATATTCATTGATTTTTGCCATTGAAAAACGTCCAGAAATGATTGTAGCTACTGACTGAATGAAAGGAGCTGGCATCTCACTCTCTTTGAATCTTCTTTATCATGCTAAGAGGAGCAGGAAAAAGCAAAAAATTTCAGAATTGCACCTTGCAATGCGGAGAAATTACTGTTTGTGCATTTACAATATTCATTGATTTTTGCCATTGAAAAACGTCCAGAAATGATTGAAGCTACTGACTGAATGAAAGGAGCTGGCATCTCACTCTCTTTGAATCTTGTTTATCATGCTAAGAGGAGCAGGAAAAAGCAAAAAATTTCAGAATTGCATCTTGCAATGCGGAGAAATTACTGTTTGTGCATTTACAATATTCATTGATTTTTGCCATTGAAAAACGTCCAGAAATGATTGAAGCTACTGACTGAATGAAAGGAGCTGGCATCTCACTCTCTTTGAATCTTCTTTATCATGCTAAGAGGAGCAGGAAAAAGCAAAAAATTTCAGAATTGCACCTTGCAATGCGGAGAAATTACTGTTTGTGCATTTACAATATTCATTGATTTTTGCCATTGAAAAACATCATGTTATTCATATTCCAGAAATGATTGAAGCTACTGACTGAATGAAAGGAGCTGGCATCTCACTCTCTTTGAATCTTCTTTATCATGCTAAGAGGAGCAGGAAAAAGCAAAAAATTTCAGAATTGCACCTTGCAATGCGGAGAAATTACTGTTTGTGCATTTACAATATTCAATGATTTTTGCCATTGAAAAACGTCCAGAAATGATTGAAGCTACTGACTGAATGAAAGGAGCTGGCATCTCACTCTCTTTGAATCTTCTTTATCATGCTAAGAGGAGCAGGAAAAAGCAAAAAATTTCAGAATTGCACCTTGCAATGCGGAGAAATTACTGTTTGTGCATTTACAATATTCATTGATTTTTGCCATTGAAAAACATCATGTTATTCATATACCAGAAATGTTTGAAGCTACTGACTGAATGAAAGGAGCTGGCATCTCACTCTCTTTGAATCTTCTTTATCATGCTAAGAGGAGCAGGAAAAAGCAAAAAATTTCAGAATTGCACCTTGCAATGCGGAGAAATTACTGTTTGTGCATTTACAATATTCATTGATTTTTGCCATTGAAAAACGTCCAGAAATGATTGTAGCTACTGACTGAATGAAAGGAGCTGGCATCTCACTCTCTTTGAATCTTCTTTATCATGCTAAGAGGAGCAGGAAAAAGCAAAAAATTTCAGAATTGCACCTTGCAATGCGGAGAAATTACTGTTTGTGCATTTACAATATTCATTGATTTTTGCCATTGAAAAACGTCCAGAAATGATTGAAGCTACTGACTGAATGAAAGGAGCTGGCATCTCACTCTCTTTGAATCTTGTTTATCATGCTAAGAGGAGCAGGAAAAAGCAAAAAATTTCAGAATTGCACCTTGCAATGCGGAGAAATTACTGTTTGTGCATTTACAATATTCATTGATTTTTGCCATTGAAAAACGTCCAGAAATGATTGAAGCTACTGACTGAATGAAAGGAGCTGGCATCTCACTCTCTTTGAATCTTCTTTATCATGCTAAGAGGAGCAGGAAAAAGCAAAAAATTTCAGAATTGCACCTTGCAATGCGGAGAAATTACTGTTTGTGCATTTACAATATTCATTGATTTTTGCCATTGAAAAACATCATGTTATTCATATACCAGAAATGTTTGAAGCTACTGACTGAATGAAAGGAGCTGGCATCTCACTCTCTTTGAGTCTTCTTTATCATGCTAAGAGGAGCAGAAAAAAGCAAAAAATTTCAGAATTGCACCTTGCAATGCGGAGAAATTACTGTTTGTGCATTTACAATATTCATTGATTTTTGCCATTGAAAAACGTCCAGAAATGATTGAAGCTACTGACTGAATGAAAGGAGCTGGCATCTCACTCTCTTTGAATCTTGTTTATCATGCTAAGAGGAGCAGGAAAAAGCAAAAAATTTCAGAATTGCACCTTGCAATGCGGAGAAATTACTGTTTGTGCATTTACAATATTCATTGATTTTTGCCATTGAAAAACGTCCAGAAATGATTGAAGCTACTGACAATGAAAGGAGCTGGCATCTCACTCTCTTTGAATCTTCTTTATCATGCTAAGAGGAGCAGGAAAAAGCAAAAAATTTCAGAATTGCACCTTGCAATGCGGAGAAATTACTGTTTGTGCATTTACAATATTCATTGATTTTTGCCATTGAAAAACATCATGTTATTCATATACCAGAAATGATTGAAGCTACTGACTGAATGAAAGGAGCTGGCATCTCACTCTCTTTGAATCTTCTTTATCATGCTAAGAGGAGCAGGAAAAAGCAAAAAATTTCAGAATTGCACCTTGCAATGCGGAGAAATTACTGTTTGTGCATTTACAATATTCATTGATTTTTGCCATTGAAAAACGTCCAGAAATGATTGAAGCTACTGACTGAATGAAAAGAGCTGGCATCTCACTCTCTTTGAATCTTGTTTATCACGCTAAGAGGAGCAGGAAAAAGCAAAAAATTTCAGAATTGCACCTTGCAATGCGGAGAAATTACTGTTTGTGCATTTACAATATTCATTGATTTTTGCCATTGAAAAACGTCCAGAAATGATTGAAGCTACTGACTGAATGAAAGGAGCTGGCATCTCACTCTCTTTGAATCTTCTTTATCATGCTAAGAGGAGCAGGAAAAAGCAAAAAATTTCAGAATTGCACCGTGCAATGCGGAGAAATTACTGTTTGTGCATTTACAATATTCATTGATTTTTGCCATTGAAAAACATCATGTTATTCATATACCAGAAATGATTGAAGCTACTGACTGAATGAAAGGAGCTGGCATCTCACTCTCTTTGAATCTTCTTTATCATGCTAAGAGGAGCAGGAAAAAGCAAAAAATTTCAGAATTGCACCTTGCAATGCGGAGAAATTACTGTTTGTGCATTTACAATATTCAATGATTTTTGCCATTGAAAAACGTCCAGAAATGATTGAAGCTACTGACTGAATGAAAGGAGCTGGCATCTCACTCTCTTTGAATCTTCTTTATCATGCTAAGAGGAGCAGGAAAAAGCAAAAAATTTCAGAATTGCACCTTGCAATGCGGAGAAATTACTGTTTGTGCATTTACAATATTCATTGATTTTTGCCATTGAAAAACATCATGTTATTCATATTCCAGAAATGATTGAAGCTACTGACTGAATGAAAGGAGCTGGCATCTCACTCTCTTTGAATCTTCTTTATCATGCTAAGAGGAGCAGGAAAAAGCAAAAAATTTCAGAATTGCACCTTGCAATGCGGAGAAATTACTGTTTGTGCATTTACAATATTCATTGATTTTTGCCATTGAAAAACGTCCAGAAATGATTGAAGCTACTGACTGAATGAAAGGAGCTGGCATCTCACTCTCTTTGAATCTTCTTTATCATGCTAAGAGGAGCAGGAAAAAGCAAAAAATTTCAGAATTGCACCTTGCAATGCGGAGAAATTACTGTTTGTGCATTTACAATATTCATTGATTTTTGCCATTGAAAAACGTCCAGAAATGATTGAAGCTACTGACTGAATGAAAGGAGCTGGCATCTCACTCTCTTTGAATCTTGTTTATCATGCTAAGAGGAGCAGGAAAAAGCAAAAAATTTCAGAATTGCACCTTGCAATGCGGAGAAATTACTGTTTGTGCATTTACAATATTCATTGATTTTTGCCATTGAAAAACGTCCAGAAATGATTGAAGCTACTGACTGAATGAAAGGAGCTGGCATCTCACTCTCTTTGAATCTTCTTTATCATGCTAAGAGGAGCAGGAAAAAGCAAAAAATTTCAGAATTGCACCTTGCAATGCGGAGAAATTACTGTTTGTGCATTTACAATATTCATTGATTTTTGCCATTGAAAAACGTCCAGAAATGATTGAAGCTACTGACTGAATGAAAGGAGCTGGCATCTCACTCTCTTTGAATCTTGTTTATCATGCTAAGAGGAGCAGGAAAAAGCAAAAATTTCAGAATTGCACCTTGCAATGCGGAGAAATTACTGTTTGTGCATTTACAATATTCAATGATTTTTGCCATTGAAAAACGTCCAGAAATGATTGAAGCTACTGACTGAATGAAAGGAGCTGGCATCTCACTCTCTTTGAATCTTCTTTACCATGCTAAGAGGAGCAGGAAAAAGCAAAAAATTTCAGAATTGCACCTTGCAATGCGGAGAAATTACTGTTTGTGCATTTACAATATTCATTGATTTTTGCCATTGAAAAACATCATGTTATTCATATTCCAGAAATGATTGAAGCTACTGACTGAATGAAAGGAGCTGGCATCTCACTCTCTTTGAATCTTCTTTATCATGCTAAGAGGAGCAGGAAAAAGCAAAAAATTTCAGAATTGCACCTTGCAATGCGGAGAAATTACTGTTTGTGCATTTACAATATTCATTGATTTTTGCCATTGAAAAACATCATGTTATTCATATTCCAGAAATGATTGAAGCTACTGACTGAATGAAAGGAGCTGGCATCTCACTCTCTTTGAATCTTCTTTATCATGCTAAGAGGAGCAGGAAAAAGCAAAAAATTTCAGAATTGCACCTTGCAATGCGGAGAAATTACTGTTTGTGCATTTACAATATTCAATGATTTTTGCCATTGAAAAACGTCCAGAAATGATTGAAGCTACTGACTGAATGAAAGGAGCTGGCATCTCACTCTCTTTGAATCTTGTTTATCATGCTAAGAGGAGCAGGAAAAAGCAAAAAATTTCAGAATTGCACCTTGCAATGCGGAGAAATTACTGTTTGTGCATTTACAATATTCATTGATTTTTGCCATTGAAAAACGTCCAGAAATGATTGAAGCTACTGACTGAATGAAAGGAGCTGGCATCTCACTCTCTTTGAATCTTCTTTATCATGCTAAGAGGAGCAGGAAAAAGCAAAAAATTTCAGAATTGCACCTTGCAATGCGGAGAAATTACTGTTTGTGCATTTACAATATTCATTGATTTTTGCCATTGAAAAACGTCCAGAAATGATTGAAGCTACTGACTGAATGAAAGGAGCTGGCATCTCACTCTCTTTGAATCTTGTTTATCATGCTAAGAGGAGCAGGAAAAAGCAAAAATTTCAGAATTGCACCTTGCAATGCGGAGAAATTACTGTTTGTGCATTTACAATATTCAATGATTTTTGCCATTGAAAAACGTCCAGAAATGATTGAAGCTACTGACTGAATGAAAGGAGCTGGCATCTCACTCTCTTTGAATCTTCTTTACCATGCTAAGAGGAGCAGGAAAAAGCAAAAAATTTCAGAATTGCACCTTGCAATGCGGAGAAATTACTGTTTGTGCATTTACAATATTCATTGATTTTTGCCTTTGAAAAACATCATGTTATTCATATACCAGAAATGATTGAAGCTACTGACTGAATGAAAGGAGCTGGCATCTCACTCTCTTTGAATCTTCTTTATCATGCTAAGAGGAGCAGGAAAAAGCAAAAAATTTCAGAATTGCACCTTGCAATGCGGAGAAATTACTGTTTGTGCATTTACAATATTCATTGATTTTTGCCATTGAAAAACATCATGTTATTCATATACCAGAAATGTTTGAAGCTACTGACTGAATGAAAGGAGCTGGCATCTCACTCTCTTTGAATCTTCTTTATCATGCTAAGAGGAGCAGGAAAAAGCAAAAAATTTCAGAATTGCACCTTGCAATGCGGAGAAATTACTGTTTGTGCATTTACAATATTCATTTATTTTTGCCATTGAAAAACGTCCAGAAATGATTGAAGCTACTGACTGAATGAAAGGAGCTGGCATCTCACTCTCTTTGAATCTTCTTTATCATGCTAAGAGGAGCAGAAAAAAGCAAAAAATTTCAGAATTGCACCTTGCAATGCGGAGAAATTACTGTTTGTGCATTTACAATATTCATTGATTTTTGCCATTGAAAAACGTCCAGAAATGATTGAAGCTACTGACTGAATGAAATGAGCTGGCATCTCACTCTCTTTGAATCTTGTTTATCATGCTAAGAGGAGCAGGAAAAAGCAAAAAATTTCAGAATTGCACCTTGCAATGCGGAGAAATTACTGTTTGTGCATTTACAATATTCATTGATTTTTGCCATTGAAAAACGTCCAGAAATGATTGAAGCTACTGACTGAATGAAAGGAGCTGGCATCTCACTCTCTTTGAATCTTCTTTATCATGCTAAGAGGAGCAGGAAAAAGCAAAAAATTTCAGAATTGCACCTTGCAATGCGGAGAAATTACTGTTTGTGCATTTACAATATTCATTGATTTTTGCCATTGAAAAACATCATGTTATTCATATACCAGAAATGTTTGAAGCTACTGACTGAATGAAAGGAGCTGGCATCTCACTCTCTTTGAATCTTCTTTATCATGCTAAGAGGAGCAGGAAAAAGCAAAAAATTTCAGAATTGCACCTTGCAATGCGGAGAAATTACTGTTTGTGCATTTACAATATTCATTGATTTTTGCCATTGAAAAACATCCAGAAATGATTGAAGCTACTGACTGAATGAAAGGAGCTCTCATCTCACTCTCTTTGAATCTTGTTTATCATGCTAAGAGGAGCAGGAAAAAGCAAAAAAATTCAGAATTGCACCTTGCAATGCGGAGAAATTACTGTTTGTGCATTTACAATATTCATTGATTTTTGCCATTGAAAAACGTCCAGAAATGATTGAAGCTACTGACTGAATGAAAGGAGCTGGCATCTCACTCTCTTTGAATCTTCTTTATCATGCTAAGAGGAGCAGGAAAAAGCAAAAAATTTCAGAATTGCACCTTGCAATGCGGAGAAATTACTGTTTGTGCATTTACAATATTCATTGATTTTTGCCATTGAAAAACATCATGTTATTCATATACCAGAAATGATTGAAGCTACTGACTGAATGAAAGGAGCTGGCATCTCACTCTCTTTGAATCTTCTTTATCATGCTAAGAGGAGCAGGAAAAAGCAAAAAATTTCAGAATTGCACCTTGCAATGCGGAGAAATTACTGTTTGTGCATTTACAATATTCATTGATTTTTGCCATTGAAAAACGTCCAGAAATGATTGAAGCTACTGACTGAATGAAAGGAGCTGGCATCTCACTCTCTTTGAATCTTGTTTATCATGCTAAGAGGAGCAGGAAAAAGCAAAAAATTTCAGAATTGCACCTTGCAATGCGGAGAAATTACTGTTTGTGCATTTACAATATTCATTGATTTTTGCCATTGAAAAACGTCCAGAAATGATTGAAGCTACTGACTGAATGAAAGGAGCTGGCATCTCACTCTCTTTGAATCTTCTTTATCATGCTAAGAGGAGCAGGAAAAAGCAAAAAATTTCAGAATTGCACCTTGCAATGCGGAGAAATTACTGTTTGTGCATTTACAATATTCATTGATTTTTGCCATTGAAAAACGTCCAGAAATGATTGAAGCTACTGACTGAATGAAAGGAGCTGGCATCTCACTCTCTTTGAATCTTGTTTATCATGCTAAGAGGAGCAGGAAAAAGCAAAAATTTCAGAATTGCACCTTGCAATGCGGAGAAATTACTGTTTGTGCATTTACAATATTCAATGATTTTTGCCATTGAAAAACGTCCAGAAATGATTGAAGCTACTGACTGAATGAAAGGAGCTGGCATCTCACTCTCTTTGAATCTTCTTTACCATGCTAAGAGGAGCAGGAAAAAGCAAAAAATTTCAGAATTGCACCTTGCAATGCGGAGAAATTACTGTTTGTGCATTTACAATATTCATTGATTTTTGCCATTGAAAAACATCATGTTATTCATATTCCAGAAATGATTGAAGCTACTGACTGAATGAAAGGAGCTGGCATCTCACTCTCTTTGAATCTTCTTTATCATGCTAAGAGGAGCAGGAAAAAGCAAAAAATTTCAGAATTGCACCTTGCAATGCGGAGAAATTACTGTTTGTGCATTTACAATATTCATTGATTTTTGCCATTGAAAAACATCATGTTATTCATATTCCAGAAATGATTGAAGCTACTGACTGAATGAAAGGAGCTGGCATCTCACTCTCTTTGAATCTTCTTTATCATGCTAAGAGGAGCAGGAAAAAGCAAAAAATTTCAGAATTGCACCTTGCAATGCGGAGAAATTACTGTTTGTGCATTTACAATATTCAATGATTTTTGCCATTGAAAAACGTCCAGAAATGATTGAAGCTACTGACTGAATGAAAGGAGCTGGCATCTCACTCTCTTTGAATCTTGTTTATCATGCTAAGAGGAGCAGGAAAAAGCAAAAAATTTCAGAATTGCACCTTGCAATGCGGAGAAATTACTGTTTGTGCATTTACAATATTCATTGATTTTTGCCATTGAAAAACGTCCAGAAATGATTGAAGCTACTGACTGAATGAAAGGAGCTGGCATCTCACTCTCTTTGAATCTTCTTTATCATGCTAAGAGGAGCAGGAAAAAGCAAAAAATTTCAGAATTGCACCTTGCAATGCGGAGAAATTACTGTTTGTGCATTTACAATATTCATTGATTTTTGCCATTGAAAAACGTCCAGAAATGATTGAAGCTACTGACTGAATGAAAGGAGCTGGCATCTCACTCTCTTTGAATCTTGTTTATCATGCTAAGAGGAGCAGGAAAAAGCAAAAATTTCAGAATTGCACCTTGCAATGCGGAGAAATTACTGTTTGTGCATTTACAATATTCAATGATTTTTGCCATTGAAAAACGTCCAGAAATGATTGAAGCTACTGACTGAATGAAAGGAGCTGGCATCTCACTCTCTTTGAATCTTCTTTACCATGCTAAGAGGAGCAGGAAAAAGCAAAAAATTTCAGAATTGCACCTTGCAATGCGGAGAAATTACTGTTTGTGCATTTACAATATTCATTGATTTTTGCCTTTGAAAAACATCATGTTATTCATATACCAGAAATGATTGAAGCTACTGACTGAATGAAAGGAGCTGGCATCTCACTCTCTTTGAATCTTCTTTATCATGCTAAGAGGAGCAGGAAAAAGCAAAAAATTTCAGAATTGCACCTTGCAATGCGGAGAAATTACTGTTTGTGCATTTACAATATTCATTGATTTTTGCCATTGAAAAACATCATGTTATTCATATACCAGAAATGTTTGAAGCTACTGACTGAATGAAAGGAGCTGGCATCTCACTCTCTTTGAATCTTCTTTATCATGCTAAGAGGAGCAGGAAAAAGCAAAAAATTTCAGAATTGCACCTTGCAATGCGGAGAAATTACTGTTTGTGCATTTACAATATTCATTTATTTTTGCCATTGAAAAACGTCCAGAAATGATTGAAGCTACTGACTGAATGAAAGGAGCTGGCATCTCACTCTCTTTGAATCTTCTTTATCATGCTAAGAGGAGCAGAAAAAAGCAAAAAATTTCAGAATTGCACCTTGCAATGCGGAGAAATTACTGTTTGTGCATTTACAATATTCATTGATTTTTGCCATTGAAAAACGTCCAGAAATGATTGAAGCTACTGACTGAATGAAAGGAGCTGGCATCTCACTCTCTTTGAATCTTGTTTATCATGCTAAGAGGAGCAGGAAAAAGCAAAAAATTTCAGAATTGCACCTTGCAATGCGGAGAAATTACTGTTTGTGCATTTACAATATTCATTGATTTTTGCCATTGAAAAACGTCCAGAAATGATTGAAGCTACTGACTGAATGAAAGGAGCTGGCATCTCACTCTCTTTGAATCTTCTTTATCATGCTAAGAGGAGCAGGAAAAAGCAAAAAATTTCAGAATTGCACCTTGCAATGCGGAGAAATTACTGTTTGTGCATTTACAATATTCATTGATTTTTGCCATTGAAAAACATCATGTTATTCATATACCAGAAATGTTTGAAGCTACTGACTGAATGAAAGGAGCTGGCATCTCACTCTCTTTGAATCTTCTTTATCATGCTAAGAGGAGCAGGAAAAAGCAAAAAATTTCAGAATTGCACCTTGCAATGCGGAGAAATTACTGTTTGTGCATTTACAATATTCATTGATTTTTGCCATTGAAAAACATCCAGAAATGATTGAAGCTACTGACTGAATGAAAGGAGCTCTCATCTCACTCTCTTTGAATCTTGTTTATCATGCTAAGAGGAGCAGGAAAAAGCAAAAAAATTCACAATTGCACCTTGCAATGCGGAGAAATTACTGTTTGTGCATTTACAATATTCATTGATTTTTGCCATTGAAAAACGTCCAGAAATGATTGAAGCTACTGACTGAATGAAAGGAGCTGGCATCTCACTCTCTTTGAATCTTCTTTATCATGCTAAGAGGAGCAGGAAAAAGCAAAAAATTTCAGAATTGCACCTTGCAATGCGGAGAAATTACTGTTTGTGCATTTACAATATTCATTGATTTTTGCCATTGAAAAACATCATGTTATTCATATACCAGAAATGATTGAAGCTACTGACTGAATGAAAGGAGCTGGCATCTCACTCTCTTTGAATCTTCTTTATCATGCTAAGAGGAGCAGGAAAAAGCAAAAAATTTCAGAATTGCACCTTGCAATGCGGAGAAATTACTGTTTGTGCATTTACAATATTCAATGATTTTTGCCATTGAAAAACGTCCAGAAATGATTGAAGCTACTGACTGAATGAAAGGAGCTGGCATCTCACTCTCTTTGAATCTTCTTTATCATGCTAAGAGGAGCAGGAAAAAGCAAAAAATTTCAGAATTGCACCTTGCAATGCGGAGAAATTACTGTTTGTGCATTTACAATATTCATTGATTTTTGCCATTGAAAAACATCATGCTATTCATATACCAGAAATGTTTGAAGCTACTGACTGAATGAAAGGAGCTGGCATCTCACTCTCTTTGAATCTTCTTTATCATGCTAAGAGGAGCAGGAAAAAGCAAAAAATTTCAGAATTGCACCTTGCAATGCGGAGAAATTACTGCTGTTTGTGCATTTACAATATTCATTGATTTTTGCCATTGAAAAACGTCCAGAAATGATTGAAGCTACTGACTGAATGAAAGGAGCTGGCATCTCACTCTCTTTGAATCTTGTTTATCATGCTAAGAGGAGCAGGAAAAAGCAAAAAATTTCAGAATTGCACCTTGCAATGCGGAGAAATTACTGTTTGTGCATTTACAATATTCATTGATTTTTGCCATTGAAAAACGTCCAGAAATGATTGAAGCTACTGACTGAATGAAAGGAGCTGGCATCTCACTCTCTTTGAATCTTCTTTATCATGCTAAGAGGAGCAGGAAAAAGCAAAAAATTTCAGAATTGCACCTTGCAATGCGGAGAAATTACTGTTTGTGCATTTACAATATTCATTGATTTTTGCCATTGAAAAACATCATGTTATTCATATACCAGAAATGATTGAAGCTACTGACTGAATGAAAGGAGCTGGCATCTCACTCTCTTTGAATCTTCTTTATCATGCTAAGAGGAGCAGGAAAAAGCAAAAAATTTCAGAATTGCACCTTGCAATGCGGAGAAATTACTGTTTGTGCATTTACAATATTCAATGATTTTTGCCATTGAAAAACGTCCAGAAATGATTGAAGCTACTGACTGAATGAAAGGAGCTGGCATCTCACTCTCTTTGAATCTTCTTTATCATGCTAAGAGGAGCAGGAAAAAGCAAAAAATTTCAGAATTGCACCTTCCAATGCGGAGAAATTACTGTTTGTGCATTTACAATATTCATTGATTTTTGCCATTGAAAAACATCATGTTATTCATATACCAGAAATGTTTGAAGCTACTGACTGAATGAAAGGAGCTGGCATCTCACTCTCTTTGAATCTTTTTTATCATGCTAAGAGGAGCAGGAAAAAGCAAAAAATTTCAGAATTGCACCTTGCAATGCGGAGAAATTACTGTTTGTGCATTTACAATATTCATTGATTTTTGCCATTGAAAAACATCCAGAAATGATTGAAGCTACTGACTGAATGAAAGGAGCTCTCATCTCACTCTCTTTGAATCTTGTTTATCATGCTAAGAGGAGCAGGAAAAAGCAAAAAAATTCAGAATTGCACCTTGCAATGCGGAGAAATTACTGTTTGTGCATTTACAATATTCATTGATTTTTGCCATTGAAAAACGTCCAGAAATGATTGAAGCTACTGACTGAATGAAAGGAGCTGGCATCTCACTCTCTTTGAATCTTCTTTATCATGCTAAGAGGAGCAGGAAAAAGCAAAAAATTTCAGAATTGCACCTTGCAATGCGGAGAAATTACTGTTTGTGCATTTACAATATTCATTGATTTTTGCCATTGAAAAACATCATGTTATTCATATACCAGAAATGATTGAAGCTACTGACTGAATGAAAGGAGCTGGCATCTCACTCTCTTTGAATCTTCTTTATCATGCTAAGAGGAGCAGGAAAAAGCAAAAAATTTCAGAATTGCACCTTGCAATGCGGAGAAATTACTGTTTGTGCATTTACAATATTCAATGATTTTTGCCATTGAAAAACGTCCAGAAATGATTGAAGCTACTGACTGAATGAAAGGAGCTGGCATCTCACTCTCTTTGAATCTTCTTTATCATGCTAAGAGGAGCAGGAAAAAGCAAAAAATTTCAGAATTGCACCTTGCAATGCGGAGAAATTACTGTTTGTGCATTTACAATATTCATTGATTTTTGCCATTGAAAAACATCATGCTATTCATATACCAGAAATGTTTGAAGCTACTGACTGAATGAAAGGAGCTGGCATCTCACTCTCTTTGAATCTTCTTTATCATGCTAAGAGGAGCAGGAAAAAGCAAAAAATTTCAGAATTGCACCTTGCAATGCGGAGAAATTACTGTTTGTGCATTTACAATATTCATTGATTTTTGCCATTGAAAAACGTCCAGAAATGATTGAAGCTACTGACTGAATGAAAGGAGCTGGCATCTCACTCTCTTTGAATCTTGTTTATCATGCTAAGAGGAGCAGGAAAAAGCAAAAAATTTCAGAATTGCACCTTGCTATGCGGAGAAATTACTGTTTGTGCATTTACAATATTCATTGATTTTTGCCATTGAAAAACGTCCAGAAATGATTGAAGCTACTGACTGAATGAAAGGAGCTGGCATCTCACTCTCTTTGAATCTTCTTTATCATGCTAAGAGGAGCAGGAAAAAGCAAAAAATTTCAGAATTGCACCTTGCAATGCGGAGAAATTACTGTTTGTGCATTTACAATATTCAATGATTTTTGCCATTGAAAAACGTCCAGAAATGATTGAAGCTACTGACTGAATGAAAGGAGCTGGCATCTCACTCTCTTTGAATCTTCTTTATCATGCTAAGAGGAGCAGGAAAAAGCAAAAAATTTCAGAATTGCACCTTGCAATGCGGAGAAATTACTGTTTGTGCATTTACAATATTCATTGATTTTTGCCATTGAAAAACATCATGTTATTCATATACCAGAAATGTTTGAAGCTACTGACTGAATGAAAGGAGCTGGCATCTCACTCTCTTTGAGTCTTCTTTATCATGCTAAGAGGAGCAGAAAAAAGCAAAAAATTTCAGAATTGCACCTTGCAATGCGGAGAAATTACTGCTTGTGCATTTACAATATTCATTGATTTTTGCCATTGAAAAACATCATGTTATTCATATACCAGAAATGATTGAAGCTACTGACTGAATGAAAGGAGCTGGCATCTCTCTCTCTTTGAATCTTCTTTATCATGCTAAGAGGAGCAGGAAAAAGCAAAAAATTTCAGAATTGCACCTTGCAATGCGGAGAAATTACTGTTTGTGCATTTACAATATTCATTGATTTTTGCCATTGAAAAACGTCCAGAAATGATTGAAGCTACTGACTGAATGAAAGGAGCTGGCATCTCACTCTCTTTGAATCTTCTTTATCATGCTAAGAGGAGCAGGAAAAAGCAAAAAATTTCAGAATTGCACCTTGCAATGCGGAGAAATTACTGTTTGTGCATTTACAATATTCATTGATTTTTGCCATTGAAAAACATCATGTTATTCATATACCAGAAATGTTTGAAGCTACTGACTGAATGAAAGGAGCTGGCATCTCACTCTCTTTGAGTCTTCTTTATCATGCTAAGAGGAGCAGAAAAAAGCAAAAAATTTCAGAATTGCACCTTGCAATGCGGAGAAATTACTGTTTGTGCATTTACAATATTCATTGATTTTTGCCATTGAAAAACGTCCAGAAATGATTGAAGCTACTGACTGAATGAAAGGAGCTGGCATCTCACTCTCTTTGAATCTTGTTTATCATGCTAAGAGGAGCAGGAAAAAGCAAAAAATTTCAGAATTGCACCTTGCAATGCGGAGAAATTACTGTTTGTGCATTTACAATATTCATTGATTTTTGCCATTGAAAAACGTCCAGAAATGATTGAAGCTACTGACTGAATGAAAGGAGCTGGCATCTCACTCTCTTTGAATCTTCTTTATCATGCTAAGAGGAGCAGGAAAAAGCAAAAAATTTCAGAATTGCACCTTGCAATGCGGAGAAATTACTGTTTGTGCATTTACAATATTCATTGATTTTTGCCATTGAAAAACATCGTTATTCATATACCAGAAATGATTGAAGCTACTGACTGAATGAAAGGAGCTGGCATCTCACTCTCTTTGAATCTTCTTTATCATGCTAAGAGGAGCAGGAAAAAGCAAAAAATTTCAGAATTGCACCTTGCAATGCGGAGAAATTACTGTTTGTGCATTTACAATATTCAATGATTTTTGCCATTGAAAAACGTCCAGAAATGATTGAAGCTACTGACTGAATGAAAGGAGCTGGCATCTCACTCTCTTTGAATCTTGTTTATCATGCTAAGAGGAGCAGGAAAAAGCAAAAAATTTCAGAATTGCACCTTGCAATGCGGAGAAATTACTGTTTGTGCATTTACAATATTCATTGATTTTTGCCATTGAAAAACATCATGTTATTCATATACCAGAAATGATTGAAGCTACTGACTGAATGAAAGGAGCTGGCATCTCACTCTCTTTGAATCTTCTTTATCATGCTAAGAGGAGCAGGAAAAAGCAAAAAATTTCAGAATTGCACCTTGCAATGCGGAGAAATTACTGTTTGTGCATTTACAATATTCATTGATTTTTGCCATTGAAAAACGTCCAGAAATGATTGAAGCTACTGACTGAATGAAAGGAGCTGGCATCTCACTCTCTTTGAATCTTCTTTATCATGCTAAGAGGAGCAGGAAAAAGCAAAAAATTTCAGAATTGCACCTTGCAATGCGGAGAAATTACTGTTTGTGCATTTACAATATTCATTGATTTTTGCCATTGAAAAACATCATGTTATTCATATACCAGAAATGTTTGAAGCTACTGACTGAATGAAAGGAGCTGGCATCTCACTCTCTTTGAGTCTTCTTTATCATGCTAAGAGGAGCAGAAAAAAGCAAAAAATTTCAGAATTGCACCTTGCAATGCGGAGAAATTACTGTTTGTGCATTTACAATATTCAATGATTTTTGCCATTGAAAAACGTCCAGAAATGATTGAAGCTACTGACTGAATGAAAGGAGCTGGCATCTCACTCTCTTTGAATCTTGTTTATCATGCTAAGAGGAGCAGGAAAAAGCAAAAAATTTCAGAATTGCACCTTGCAATGCGGAGAAATTACTGTTTGTGCATTTACAATATTCATTGATTTTTGCCATTGAAAAACATCATGTTATTCATATACCAGAAATGATTGAAGCTACTGACTGAATGAAAGGAGCTGGCATCTCACTCTCTTTGTATCTTCTTTATCATGCTAAGAGGAGCAGGAAAAAGCAAAAAATTTCAGAATTGCACCTTGCAATGCGGAGAAATTACTGTTTGTGCATTTACAATATTCAATGATTTTTGCCATTGAAAAACGTCCAGAAATGATTGAAGCTACTGACTGAATGAAAGGAGCTGGCATCTCACTCTCTTTGAATCTTCTTTATCATGCTAAGAGGAGCAGGAAAAAGCAAAAAATTTCAGAATTGCACCTTGCAATGCGGAGAAATTACTGTTTGTGCATTTACAATATTCATTGATTTTTGCCATTGAAAAACGTCCAGAAATGATTGAAGCTACTGACTGAATGAAAGGAGCTGGCATCTCACTCTCTTTGAATCTTGTTTATCATGCTAAGAGGAGCAGGAAAAAGCAAAAAATTTCAGAATTGCACCTTGCAATGCGGAGAAATTACTGTTTGTGCATTTACAATATTCATTGATTTTTGCCATTGAAAAACGTCCTGAAATGATTGAAGCTACTGACTGAATGAAAGGAGCTGGCATCTCACTCTCTTTGAATCTTCTTTATCATGCTAAGAGGAGCAGGAAAAAGCAAAAAATTTCAGAATTGCACCTTGCAATGCGGAGAAATTACTGTTTGTGCATTTACAATATTCATTGATTTTTGCCATTGAAAAACATCATGTTATTCATATACCAGAAATGTTTGAAGCTACTGACTGAATGAAAGGAGCTGGCATCTCACTCTCTTTGAGTCTTCTTTATCATGCTAAGAGGAGCAGAAAAAAGCAAAAAATTTCAGAATTGCACCTTGCAATGCGGAGAAATTACTGTTTGTGCATTTACAATATTCATTGATTTTTGCCATTGAAAAACGTCCAGAAATGATTGAAGCTACTGACTGAATGAAAGGAGCTGGCATCTCACTCTCTTTGAATCTTGTTTATCATGCTAAGAGGAGCAGGAAAAAGCAAAAAATTTCAGAATTGCACCTTGCAATGCGGAGAAATTACTGTTTGTGCATTTACAATATTCATTGATTTTTGCCATTGAAAAACGTCCAGAAATGATTGAAGCTACTGACTGAATGAAAGGAGCTGGCATCTCACTCTCTTTGAATCTTCTTTATCATGCTAAGAGGAGCAGGAAAAAGCAAAAAATTTCAGAATTGCACCTTGCAATGCGGAGAAATTACTGTTTGTGCTTTTACAATATTCATTGATTTTTGCCATTGAAAAACATCATGTTATTCATATACCAGAAATGTTTGAAGCTACTGGCTGAATGAAAGGAGCTGGCATCTCACTCTCTTTGAATCTTCTTTATCATGCTAAGAGGAGCAGGAAAAAGCAAAAAATTTCAGAATTGCACCTTGCAATGCGGAGAAATTACTGTTTGTGCATTTACAATATTCATTGATTTTTGCCATTGAAAAACATCCAGAAATGATTGAAGCTACTGACTGAATGAAAGGAGCTCTCATCTCACTCTCTTTGAATCTTGTTTATCATGCTAAGAGGAGCAGGAAAAAGCAAAAAAATTCAGAATTGCACCTTGCAATGCGGAGAAATTACTGTTTGTGCATTTACAATATTCATTGATTTTTGCCATTGAAAAACGTCCAGAAATGATTGAAGCTACTGACTGAATGAAAGGAGCTGGCATCTCACTCTCTTTGAATCTTCTTTATCATGCTAAGAGGAGCAGGAAAAAGCAAAAAATTTCAGAATTGCACCTTGCAATGCGGAGAAATTACTGTTTGTGCATTTACAATATTCATTGATTTTTGCCATTGAAAAACATCATGTTATTCATATACCAGAAATGATTGAAGCTACTGACTGAATGAAAGGAGCTGGCATCTCACTCTCTTTGAATCTTCTTTATCATGCTAAGAGGAGCAGGAAAAAGCAAAAAACTTCAGAATTGCACCTTGCAATGCGGAGAAATTACTGTTTGTGCATTTACAATATTCAATGATTTTTGCCATTGAAAAACGTCCAGAAATGATTGAAGCTACTGACTGAATGAAAGGAGCTGGCATCTCACTCTCTTTGAATCTTCTTTATCATGCTAAGAGGAGCAGGAAAAAGCAAAAAATTTCAGAATTGCACCTTGCAATGCGGAGAAATTACTGTTTGTGCATTTACAATATTCATTGATTTTTGCCATTGAAAAACATCATGCTATTCATATACCAGAAATGTTTGAAGCTACTGACTGAATGAAAGGAGCTGGCATCTCACTCTCTTTGAATCTTCTTTATCATGCTAAGAGGAGCAGGAAAAAGCAAAAAATTTCAGAATTGCACCTTGCAATGCGGAGAAATTACTGTTTGTGCATTTACAATATTCATTGATTTTTGCCATTGAAAAACGTCCAGAAATGATTGAAGCTACTGACTGAATGAAAGGAGCTGGCATCTCACTCTCTTTGAATCTTGTTTATCATGCTAAGAGGAGCAGGAAAAAGCAAAAAATTTCAGAATTGCACCTTGCAATGCGGAGAAATTACTGTTTGTGCATTTACAATATTCATTGATTTTTGCCATTGAAAAACGTCCAGAAATGATTGAAGCTACTGACTGAATGAAAGGAGCTGGCATCTCACTCTCTTTGAATCTTCTTTATCATGCTAAGAGGAGCAGGAAAAAGCAAAAAATTTCAGAATTGCACCTTGCAATGCGGAGAAATTACTGTTTGTGCATTTACAATATTCATTGATTTTTGCCATTGAAAAACATCATGTTATTCATATACCAGAAATGATTGAAGCTACTGACTGAATGAAAGGAGCTGGCATCTCACTCTCTTTGAATCTTCTTTATCATGCTAAGAGGAGCAGGAAAAAGCAAAAAATTTCAGAATTGCACCTTGCAATGCGGAGAAATTACTGTTTGTGCATTTACAATATTCAATGATTTTTGCCATTGAAAAACGTCCAGAAATGATTGAAGCTACTGACTGAATGAAAGGAGCTGGCATCTCACTCTCTTTGAATCTTCTTTATCATGCTAAGAGGAGCAGGAAAAAGCAAAAAATTTCAGAATTGCACCTTCCAATGCGGAGAAATTACTGTTTGTGCATTTACAATATTCATTGATTTTTGCCATTGAAAAACATCATGTTATTCATATACCAGAAATGTTTGAAGCTACTGACTGAATGAAAGGAGCTGGCATCTCACTCTCTTTGAATCTTGTTTATCATGCTAAGAGGAGCAGGAAAAAGCAAAAAATTTCAGAATTGCACCTTGCAATGCGGAGAAATTACTGTTTGTGCATTTACAATATTCATTGATTTTTGCCATTGAAAAACGTCCTGAAATGATTGAAGCTACTGACTGAATGAAAGGAGCTGGCATCTCACTCTCTTTGAATCTTCTTTATCATGCTAAGAGGAGCAGGAAAAAGCAAAAAATTTCAGAATTGCACCTTGCAATGCGGAGAAATTACTGTTTGTGCATTTACAATATTCATTGATTTTTGCCATTGAAAAACATCATGTTATTCATATACCAGAAATGTTTGAAGCTACTGACTGAATGAAAGGAGCTGGCATCTCACTCTGAGTCTTCTTTATCATGCTAAGAGGAGCAGAAAAAAGCAAAAAATTTCAGAATTGCACCTTGCAATGCGGAGAAATTAGTTTGTGCATTTACAATATTCATTGATTTTTGCCATTGAAAAACGTCCAGAAATGATTGAAGCTACTGACTGAATGAAAGGAGCTGGCATCTCACTCTCTTTGAATCTTGTTTATCATGCTAAGAGGAGCAGGAAAAAGCAAAAAATTTCAGAATTGCACCTTGCAATGCGGAGAAATTACTGTTTGTGCATTTACAATATTCATTGATTTTTGCCATTGAAAAACGTCCAGAAATGATTGAAGCTACTGACTGAATGAAAGGAGCTGGCATCTCACTCTCTTTGAATCTTCTTTATCATGCTAAGAGGAGCAGGAAAAAGCAAAAAATTTCAGAATTGCACCTTGCAATGCGGAGAAATTACTGTTTGTGCATTTACAATATTCATTGATTTTTGCCATTGAAAAACATCATGTTATTCATATACCAGAAATGTTTGAAGCTACTGACTGAATAGGAGCTGGCATCTCACTCTCTTTGAATCTTCTTTATCATGCTAAGAGGAGCAGGAAAAAGCAAAAAATTTCAGAATTGCACCTTGCAATGCGGAGAAATTACTGTTTGTGCATTTACAATATTCATTGATTTTTGCCATTGAAAAACATCCAGAAATGATTGAAGCTACTGACTGAATGAAAGGAGCTCTCATCTCACTCTCTTTGAATCTTGTTTATCATGCTAAGAGGAGCAGGAAAAAGCAAAAAAATTCAGAATTGCACCTTGCAATGCGGAGAAATTACTGTTTGTGCATTTACAATATTCATTGATTTTTGCCATTGAAAAACGTCCAGAAATGATTGAAGCTACTGACTGAATGAAAGGAGCTGGCATCTCACTCTCTTTGAATCTTCTTTATCATGCTAAGAGGAGCAGGAAAAAGCAAAAAATTTCAGAATTGCACCTTGCAATGGGGAGAAATTACTGTTTGTGCATTTACAATATTCATTGATTTTTGCCATTGAAAAACATCATGTTATTCATATACCAGAAATGATTGAAGCTACTGACTGAATGAAAGGAGCTGGCATCTCACTCTCTTTGAATCTTCTTTATCATGCTAAGAGGAGCAGGAAAAAGCAAAAAATTTCAGAATTGCACCTTGCAATGCGGAGAAATTACTGTTTGTGCATTTACAATATTCAATGATTTTTGCCATTGAAAAACGTCCAGAAATGATTGAAGCTACTGACTGAATGAAAGGAGCTGGCATCTCACTCTCTTTGAATCTTCTTTATCATGCTAAGAGGAGCAGGAAAAAGCAAAAAATTTCAGAATTGCACATTGCAATGCGGAGAAATTACTGTTTGTGCATTTACAATATTCATTGATTTTTGCCATTGAAAAACATCATGCTATTCATATACCAGAAATGTTTGAAGCTACTGACTGAATGAAAGGAGCTGGCATCTCACTCTCTTTGAATCTTCTTTATCATGCTAAGAGGAGCAGGAAAAAGCAAAAAATTTCAGAATTGCACCTTGCAATGCGGAGAAATTACTGTTTGTGCATTTACAATATTCATTGATTTTTGCCATTGAAAAACGTCCAGAAATGATTGAAGCTACTGACTGAATGAAAGGAGCTGGCATCTCACTCTCTTTGAATCTTCTTTATCATGCTAAGAGGAGCAGGAAAAAGCAAAAAATTTCAGAATTGCACCTTGCAATGCGGAGAAATTACTGTTTGTGCATTTACAATATTCATTGATTTTTGCCATTGAAAAACATCATGTTATTCATATACCAGAAATGATTGAAGCTACTGACTGAATGAAAGGAGCTGGCATCTCACTCTCTTTGAATCTTCTTTATCATGCTAAGAGGCGCAGGAAAAAGCAAAAAATTTCAGAATTGCACCTTGCAATGCGGAGAAATTTCTGTTTGTGCATTTACAATATTCAATGATTTTTGCCATTGAAAAACGTCCAGAAATGATTGAAGCTACTGACTGAATGAAAGGAGCTGGCATCTCACTCTCTTTGAATCTTCTTTATCATGCTAAGAGGAGCAGGAAAAAGCAAAAAATTTCAGAATTGCACCTTGCAATGCGGAGAAATTACTGTTTGTGCATTTACAATATTCATAGATTTTTGCCATTGAAAAACATCATGTTATTCATATACCAGAAATGTTTGAAGCTACTGACTGAATGAAAGGAGCTGGCATCTCACTCTCTTTGAGTCTTCTTTATCATGCTAAGAGGAGCAGAAAAAAGCAAAAAATTTCAGAATTGCACCTTGCAATGCGGAGAAATTACTGTTTGTGCATTTACAATATTCATTGATTTTTGCCATTGAAAAACATCCAGAAATGATTGAAGCTACTGACTGAATGAAAGGAGCTCTCATCTCACTCTCTTTGAATCTTGTTTATCATGCTAAGAGGAGCAGGAAAAAGCAAAAAAATTCAGAATTGCACCTTGCAATGCGGAGAAATTACTGTTTGTGCATTTACAATATTCATTGATTTTTGCCATTGAAAAACGTCCAGAAATGATTGAAGCTACTGACTGAATGAAAGGAGCTGGCATCTCACTCTCTTTGAATCTTCTTTATCATGCTAAGAGGAGCAGGAAAAAGCAAAAAATTTCAGAATTGCACCTTGCAATGCGGAGAAATTACTGTTTGTGCATTTACAATATTCATTGATTTTTGCCATTGAAAAACATCATGTTATTCATATACCAGAAATGATTGAAGCTACTGACTGAATGAAAGGAGCTGGCATCTCACTCTCTTTGAATCTTCTTTATCATGCTAAGAGGAGCAGGAAAAAGCAAAAAATTTCAGAATTGCACCTTGCAATGCGGAGAAATTACTGTTTGTGCATTTACAATATTCAATGATTTTTGCCATTGAAAAACGTCCAGAAATGATTGAAGCTACTGACTGAATGAAAGGAGCTGGCATCTCACTCTCTTTGAATCTTCTTTATCATGCTAAGAGGAGCAGGAAAAAGCAAAAAATTTCAGAATTGCACCTTGCAATGCGGAGAAATTACTGTTTGTGCATTTACAATATTCATTGATTTTTGCCATTGAAAAACATCATGCTATTCATATACCAGAAATGTTTGAAGCTACTGACTGAATGAAAGGAGCTGGCATCTCACTCTCTTTGAATCTTCTTTATCATGCTAAGAGGAGCAGGAAAAAGCAAAAAAATTCAGAATTGCACCTTGCAATGCGGAGAAATTACTGTTTGTGCATTTACAATATTCATTGATTTTTGCCATTGAAAAACGTCCAGAAATGATTGAAGCTACTGACTGAATGAAAGGAGCTGGCATCTCACTCTCTTTGAATCTTGTTTATCATGCTAAGAGGAGCAGGAAAAAGCAAAAAATTTCAGAATTGCACCTTGCAATGCGGAGAAATTACTGTTTGTGCATTTACAATATTCATTGATTTTTGCCATTGAAAAACGTCCAGAAATGTTTGAAGCTACTGACTGAATGAAAGGAGCTGGCATCTCACTCTCTTTGAATCTTCTTTATCATGCTAAGAGGAGCTGGAAAAAGCAAAAAATTTCAGAATTGCACCTTGCAATGCGGAGAAATTACTGTTTGTGCATTTACAATATTCATTGATTTTTGCCATTGAAAAACATCATGTTATTCATATACCAGAAATGATTGAAGCTACTGACTGAATGAAAGGAGCTGGCATCTCACTCTCTTTGAATCTTCTTTATCATGCTAAGAGGAGCAGGAAAAAGCAAAAAATTTCAGAATTGCACCTTGCAATGCGGAGAAATTACTGTTTGTGCATTTACAATATTCAATGATTTTTGCCATTGAAAAACATCCAGAAATGATTGAAGCTACTGACTGAATGAAAGGAGCTGGCATCTCACTCTCTTTGAATCTTCTTTATCATGCTAAGAGGAGCAGGAAAAAGCAAAAAATTTCAGAATTGCACCTTCCAATGCGGAGAAATTACTGTTTGTGCATTTACAATATTCATTGATTTTTGCCATTGAAAAACATCATGTTATTCATATACCAGAAATGTTTGAAGCTACTGACTGAATGAAAGGAGCTGGCATCTCACTCTCTTTGAGTCTTCTTTATCATGCTAAGAGGAGCAGAAAAAAGCAAAAAATTTCAGAATTGCACCTTGCAATGCGGAGAAATTACTGTTTGTGCATTTACAATATTCATTGATTTTTGCCATTGAAAAACGTCCAGAAATGATTGAAGCTACTGACTGAATGAAAGGAGCTGGCATCTCACTCTCTTTGAATCTTGTTTATCATGCTAAGAGGAGCAGGAAAAAGCAAAAAATTTCAGAATTGCACCTTGCAATGCGGAGAAATTACTGTTTGTGCATTTACAATATTCATTGATTTTTGCCATTGAAAAACGTCCAGAAATGATTGAAGCTACTGACTGAATGAAAGGAGCTGGCATCTCACTCTCTTTGAATCTTCTTTATCATGCTAAGAGGAGCAGGAAAAAGCAAAAAATTTCAGAATTGCACCTTGCAATGCGGAGAAATTACTGTTTGTGCATTTACAATATTCATTGATTTTTGCCATTGAAAAACATCGTTATTCATATACCAGAAATGATTGAAGCTACTGACTGAATGAAAGGAGCTGGCATCTCACTCTCTTTGAATCTTCTTTATCATGCTAAGAGGAGCAGGAAAAAGCAAAAAATTTCAGAATTGCACCTTGCAATGCGGAGAAATTACTGTTTGTGCATTTACCATATTCAATGATTTTTGCCATTGAAAAACGTCCAGAAATGATTGAAGCTACTGACTGAATGAAAGGAGCTGGCATCTCACTCTCTTTGAATCTTGTTTATCATGCTAAGAGGAGCAGGAAAAAGCAAAAAATTTCAGAATTGCACCTTGCAATGCGGAGAAATTACTGTTTGTGCATTTACAATATTCATTGATTTTTGCCATTGAAAAACATCATGTTATTCATATACCAGAAATGATTGAAGCTACTGACTGAATGAAAGGAGCTGGCATCTCACTCTCTTTGAATCTTCTTTATCATGCTAAGAGGAGCAGGAAAAAGCAAAAAATTTCAGAATTGCACCTTGCAATGCGGAGAAATTACTGTTTGTGCATTTACAATATTCAATGATTTTTGCCATTGAAAAACGTCCAGAAATGATTGAAGCTACTGACTGAATGAAAGGAGCTGGCATCTCACTCTCTTTGAATCTTCTTTATCATGCTAAGAGGAGCAGGAAAAAGCAAAAAATTTCAGAATTGCACCTTGCAATGCGGAGAAATTACTGTTTGTGCATTTACAATATTCATTGATTTTTGCCATTGAAAAACGTCCAGAAATGATTGAAGCTACTGACTGAATGAAAGGAGCTGGCATCTCACTCTCTTTGAATCTTGTTTATCATGCTAAGAGGAGCAGGAAAAAGCAAAAAATTTCAGAATTGCACCTTGCAATGCGGAGAAATTACTGTTTGTGCATTTACAATATTCATTGATTTTTGCCATTGAAAAACGTCCTGAAATGATTGAAGCTACTGACTGAATGAAAGGAGCTGGCATCTCACTCTCTTTGAATCTTCTTTATCATGCTAAGAGGAGCAGGAAAAAGCAAAAAATTTCAGAATTGCACCTTGCAATGCGGAGAAATTACTGTTTGTGCATTTACAATATTCATTGATTTTTGCCATTGAAAAACATCATGTTATTCATATACCAGAAATGTTTGAAGCTACTGACTGAATGAAAGGAGCTGGCATCTCACTCTCTTTGAATCTTCTTTATCATGCTAAGAGGAGCAGGAAAAAGCAAAAAATTTCAGAATTGCACCTTGCAATGCGGAGAAATTACTGTTTGTGCATTTACAATATTCATTGATTTTTGCCATTGAAAAACATCCAGAAATGATTGAAGCTACTGACTGAATGAAAGGAGCTCTCATCTCACTCTCTTTGAATCTTGTTTATCATGCTAAGAGGAGCAGGAAAAAGCAAAAAAATTCAGAATTGCACCTTGCAATGCGGAGAAATTACTGTTTGTGCATTTACAATATTCATTGATTTTTGCCATTGAAAAACGTCCAGAAATGATTGAAGCTACTGACTGAATGAAAGGAGCTGGCATCTCACTCTCTTTGAATCTTCTTTATCATGCTAAGAGGAGCAGGAAAAAGCAAAAAATTTCAGAATTGCACCTTGCAATGCGGAGAAATTACTGTTTGTGCATTTACAATATTCATTGATTTTTGCCATTGAAAAACATCATGTTATTCATATACCAGAAATGATTGAAGCTACTGACTGAATGAAAGGAGCTGGCATCTCACTCTCTTTGAATCTTCTTTATCATGCTAAGAGGAGCAGGAAAAAGCAAAAAATTTCAGAATTGCACCTTGCAATGCGGAGAAATTACTGTTTGTGCATTTACAATATTCAATGATTTTTGCCATTGAAAAACGTCCAGAAATGATTGAAGCTACTGACTGAATGAAAGGAGCTGGCATCTCACTCTCTTTGAATCTTCTTTATCATGCTAAGAGGAGCAGGAAAAAGCAAAAAATTTCAGAATTGCACCTTGCAATGCGGAGAAATTACTGTTTGTGCATTTACAATATTCATTGATTTTTGCCATTGAAAAACATCATGCTATTCATATACCAGAAATGTTTGAAGCTACTGACTGAATGAAAGGAGCTGGCATCTCACTCTCTTTGAATCTTCTTTATCATGCTAAGAGGAGCAGGAAAAAGCAAAAAATTTCAGAATTGCACCTTGCAATGCGGAGAAATTACTGTTTGTGCATTTACAATATTCAATGATTTTTGCCATTGAAAAACGTCCAGAAATGATTGAAGCTACTGACTGAATGAAAGGAGCTGGCATCTCACTCTCTTTGAATCTTCTTTATCATGCTAAGAGGAGCAGGAAAAAGCAAAAAATTTCAGAATTGCACCTTGCAATGCGGAGAAATTACTGTTTGTGCATTTACAATATTCATTGATTTTTGCCATTGAAAAACGTCCAGAAATGATTGAAGCTACTGACTGAATGAAAGGAGCTGGCATCTCACTCTCTTTGAATCTTGTTTATCATGCTAAGAGGAGCAGGAAAAAGCAAAAAATTTCAGAATTGCACCTTGCAATGCGGAGAAATTACTGTTTGTGCATTTACAATATTCATTGATTTTTGCCATTGAAAAACGTCCTGAAATGATTGAAGCTACTGACTGAATGAAAGGAGCTGGCATCTCACTCTCTTTGAATCTTCTTTATCATGCTAAGAGGAGCAGGAAAAAGCAAAAAATTTCAGAATTGCACCTTGCAATGCGGAGAAATTACTGTTTGTGCATTTACAATATTCATTGATTTTTGCCATTGAAAAACATCATGTTATTCATATACCAGAAATGTTTGAAGCTACTGACTGAATGAAAGGAGCTGGCATCTCACTCTCTTTGAATCTTCTTTATCATGCTAAGAGGAGCAGGAAAAAGCAAAAAATTTCAGAATTGCACCTTGCAATGCGGAGAAATTACTGTTTGTGCATTTACAATATTCATTGATTTTTGCCATTGAAAAACATCCAGAAATGATTGAAGCTACTGACTGAATGAAAGGAGCTCTCATCTCACTCTCTTTGAATCTTGTTTATCATGCTAAGAGGAGCAGGAAAAAGCAAAAAAATTCAGAATTGCACCTTGCAATGCGGAGAAATTACTGTTTGTGCATTTACAATATTCATTGATTTTTGCCATTGAAAAACGTCCAGAAATGATTGAAGCTACTGACTGAATGAAAGGAGCTGGCATCTCACTCTCTTTGAATCTTCTTTATCATGCTAAGAGGAGCAGGAAAAAGCAAAAAATTTCAGAATTGCACCTTGCAATGCGGAGAAATTACTGTTTGTGCATTTACAATATTCATTGATTTTTGCCATTGAAAAACATCATGTTATTCATATACCAGAAATGATTGAAGCTACTGACTGAATGAAAGGAGCTGGCATCTCACTCTCTTTGAATCTTCTTTATCATGCTAAGAGGAGCAGGAAAAAGCAAAAAATTTCAGAATTGCACCTTGCAATGCGGAGAAATTACTGTTTGTGCATTTACAATATTCAATGATTTTTGCCATTGAAAAACGTCCAGAAATGATTGAAGCTACTGACTGAATGAAAGGAGCTGGCATCTCACTCTCTTTGAATCTTCTTTATCATGCTAAGAGGAGCAGGAAAAAGCAAAAAATTTCAGAATTGCACCTTGCAATGCGGAGAAATTACTGTTTGTGCATTTACAATATTCATTGATTTTTGCCATTGAAAAACATCATGCTATTCATATACCAGAAATGTTTGAAGCTACTGACTGAATGAAAGGAGCTGGCATCTCACTCTCTTTAAATCTTCTTTATCATGCTAAGAGGAGCAGGAAAAAGCAAAACATTTCAGAATTGCACCTTGCAATGCGGAGAAATTACTGTTTGTGCATTTACAATATTCATTGATTTTTGCCATTGAAAAACGTCCAGAAATGATTGAAGCTACTGACTGAATGAAAGGAGCTGGCATCTCACTCTCTTTGAATCTTGTTTATCATGCTAAGAGGAGCAGGAAAAAGCAAAAAATTTCAGAATTGCACCTTGCAATGCGGAGAAATTACTGTTTGTGCATTTACAATATTCATTGATTTTTGCCATTGAAAAACGTCCAGAAATGATTGAAGCTACTGACTGAATGAAAAGAGCTGGCATCTCACTCTCTTTGAATCTTCTTTATCATGCTAAGAGGAGCAGGAAAAAGCAAAAAATTTCAGAATTGCACCTTGCAATGCGGAGAAATTACTGTTTGTGCATTTACAATATTCAATGATTTTTGCCATTGAAAAACGTCCAGAAATGATTGAAGCTACTGACTGAATGAAAGGAGCTGGCATCTCACTCTCTTTGAATCTTCTTTATCATGCTAAGAGGAGCAGGAAAAAGCAAAAAATTTCAGAATTGCACCTTCCAATGCGGAGAAATTACTGTTTGTGCATTTACAATATTCATTGATTTTTGCCATTGAAAAACATCATGTTATTCATATACCAGAAATGTTTGAAGCTACTGACTGAATGAAAGGAGCTGGCATCTCACTCTCTTTGAATCTTCTTTATCATGCTAAGAGGAGCAGGAAAAAGCAAAAAATTTCAGAATTGCACCTTGCAATGCGGAGAAATTACTGTTTGTGCATTTACAATATTCATTGATTTTTGCCATTGAAAAACATCATGTTATTCATATACCAGAAATGATTGAAGCTACTGACTGAATGAAAGGAGCTGGCATCTCACTCTCTTTGAATCTTCTTTATCATGCTAAGAGGAGCAGGAAAAAGCAAAAAATTTCAGAATTGCACCTTGCAATGCGGAGAAATTACTGTTTGTGCATTTACAATATTCAATGATTTTTGCCATTGAAAAACGTCCAGAAATGATTGAAGCTACTGACTGAATGAAAGGAGCTGGCATCTCACTCTCTTTGAATCTTCTTTATCATGCTAAGAGGAGCAGGAAAAAGCAAAAAATTTCAGAATTGCACCTTGCAATGCGGAGAAATTACTGTTTGTGCATTTACAATATTCATTGATTTTTGCCATTGAAAAACGTCCAGAAATGATTGAAGCTACTGACTGAATGAAAGGAGCTGGCATCTCACTCTCTTTGAATCTTGTTTATCATGCTAAGAGGAGCAGGAAAAAGCAAAAAATTTCAGAATTGCACCTTGCAATGCGGAGAAATTACTGTTTGTGCATTTACAATATTCATTGATTTTTGCCATTGAAAAACATCATGTTATTCATATACCAGAAATGATTGAAGCTACTGACTGAATGAAAGGAGCTGGCATCTCACTCTCTTTGAATCTTCTTTATCATGCTAAGAGGAGCAGGAAAAAGCAAAAAATTTCAGAATTTTACCTTGCAATGCGGAGAAATTACTGTTTGTGCATTTACAATATTCAATGATTTTTGCCATTGAAAAACGTCCAGAAATGATTGAAGCTACTGACTGAATGAAAGGAGCTGGCATCTCACTCTCTTTGAATCTTCTTTATCATGCTAAGAGGAGCAGGAAAAAGCAAAAAATTTCAGAATTGCACCTTGCAATGCGGAGAAATTACTGTTTGTGCATTTACAATATTCATTGATTTTTGCCATTGAAAAACGTCCAGAAATGATTGAAGCTACTGACTGAATGAAAGGAGCTGGCATCTCACTCTCTTTGAATCTTGTTTATCATGCTAAGAGGAGCAGGAAAAAGCAAAAAATTTCAGAATTGCACCTTGCAATGCGGAGAAATTACTGTTTGTGCATTTACAATATTCATTGATTTTTGCCATTGAAAAACGTCCTGAAATGATTGAAGCTACTGACTGAATGAAAGGAGCTGGCATCTCACTCTCTTTGAATCTTCTTTATCATGCTAAGAGGAGCAGGAAAAAGCAAAAAATTTCAGAATTGCACCTTGCAATGCGGAGAAATTACTGTTTGTGCATTTACAATATTCATTGATTTTTGCCATTGAAAAACATCATGTTATTCATATACCAGAAATGTTTGAAGCTACTGACTGAATGAAAGGAGCTGGCATCTCACTCTCTTTGAGTCTTCTTTATCATGCTAAGAGGAGCAGAAAAAAGCAAAAAATTTCAGAATTGCACCTTGCAATGCGGAGAAATTACTGTTTGTGCATTTACAATATTCATTGATTTTTGCCATTGAAAAACGTCTAGAAATGATTGAAGCTACTGACTGAATGAAAGGAGCTGGCATCTCACTCTCTTTGAATCTTGTTTATCATGCTAAGAGGAGCAGGAAAAAGCAAAAAATTTCAGAATTGCACCTTGCAATGCGGAGAAATTACTGTTTGTGCATTTACAATATTCATTGATTTTTGCCATTGAAAAACGTCCAGAAATGATTGAAGCTACTGACTGAATGAAAGGAGCTGGCATCTCACTCTCTTTGAATCTTGTTTATCATGCTAAGAGGAGCAGGAAAAAGCAAAAAATTTCAGAATTGCACCTTGCAATGCGGAGAAATTACTGTTTGTGCATTTACAATATTCATTGATTTTTGCCATTGAAAAACATCATGTTATTCATATACCAGAAATGTTTGAAGCTACTGACTGAATGAAAGGAGCTGGCATCTCACTCTCTTTGAATCTTCTTTATCATGCTAAGAGGAGCAGGAAAAAGCAAAAAATTTCAGAATTGCACCTTGCAATGCGGAGAAATTACTGTTTGTGCATTTACAATATTCATTGATTTTTGCCATTGAAAAACATCCAGAAATGATTGAAGCTACTGACTGAATGAAAGGAGCTGGCATCTCACTCTCTTTGAATCTTGTTTATCATGCTAAGAGGAGCAGGAAAAAGCAAAAAATTTCAGAATTGCACCTTGCAATGCGGAGAAATTACTGTTTGTGCATTTACAATATTCATTGATTTTTGCCATTGAAAAACATCATGTTATTCATATACCAGAAATGTTTGAAGCTACTGACTGAATGAAAGGAGCTGGCATCTCACTCTCTTTGAATCTTCTTTATCATGCTAAGAGGAGCAGGAAAAAGCAAAAAATTTCAGAATTGCACCTTGCAATGCGGAGAAATTACTGTTTGTGCATTTACAATATTCATTGATTTTTGCCATTGAAAAACATCCAGAAATGATTGAAGCTACTGACTGAATGAAAGGAGCTGGCATCTCACTCTCTTTGAATCTTGTTTATCATGCTAAGAGGAGCAGGAAAAAGCAAAAAATTTCAGAATTGCACCTTGCAATGCGGAGAAATTACTGTTTGTGCATTTACAATATTCATTGATTTTTGCCATTGAAAAACATCATGTTATTCATATACCAGAAATGTTTGAAGCTACTGACTGAATGAAAGGAGCTGGCATCTCACTCTCTTTGAATCTTCTTTATCATGCTAAGAGGAGCAGGAAAAAGCAAAAAATTTCAGAATTGCACCTTGCAATGCGGAGAAATTACTGTTTGTGCATTTACAATATTCATTGATTTTTGCCATTGAAAAACATCCAGAAATGATTGAAGCTACTGACTGAATGAAAGGAGCTGGCATCTCACTCTCTTTGAATCTTGTTTATCATGCTAAGAGGAGCAGGAAAAAGCAAAAAATTTCAGAATTGCACCTTGCAATGCGGAGAAATTACTGTTTGTGCATTTACAATATTCATTGATTTTTGCCATTGAAAAATGTCCAGAAATGATTGAAGCTACTGACTGAATGAAAGGAGCTGGCATCTCACTCTCTTTGAATCTTCTTTATCATGCTAAGAGGAGCAGGAAAAAGCAAAAAATTTCAGAATTGCACCTTGCAATGCGGAGAAATTACTGTTTGTGCATTTACAATATTCATTGATTTTTGCCATTGAAAAACATCATGTTATTCATATACGAGAAATGTTTGAAGCTACTGACTGAATGAAAGGAGCTGGCATCTCACTCTCTTTGAATCTTCTTTATCATGCTAAGAGGAGCAGGAAAAAGCAAAAAATTTCAGAATTGCACCTTGCAATGCGGAGAAATTACTGTTTGTGCATTTACAATATTCATTGATTTTTGCCATTGAAAAACGTCCAGAAATGATTGAAGCTACTGACTGAATGAAAGGAGCTGGCATCTCACTCTCTTTGAATCTTGTTTATCATGCTAAGAGGAGCAGGAAAAAGCAAAAAATTTCAGAATTGCACCTTGCAATGCGGAGAAATTACTGTTTGTGCATTTACAATATTCATTGATTTTTGCCATTGAAAAACATCATGTTATTCATATACCAGAAATGTTTGAAGCTACTGACTGAATGAAAGGAGCTGGCATCTCACTCTCTTTGAATCTTCTTTATCATGCTAAGAGGAGCAGGAAAAAGCAAAAAATTTCAGAATTGCACCTTGCAATGCGGAGAAATTACTGTTTGTGCATTTACAATATTCATTGATTTTTGCCATTGAAAAACATCCAGAAATGATTGAAGCTACTGACTGAATGAAAGGAGCTGGCATCTCACTCTCTTTGAATCTTGTTTATCATGCTAAGAGGAGCAGGAAAAAGCAAAAAATTTCAGAATTGCACCTTGCAATGCGGAGAAATTACTGTTTGTGCATTTACAATATTCATTGATTTTTGCCATTGAAAAACATCATGTTATTCATATACCAGAAATGATTGAAGCTACTGACTGAATGAAAGGAGCTGGCATCTCACTCTCTTTGAATCTTCTTTATCATGCTAAGAGGAGCAGGAAAAAGCAAAAAATTTCAGAATTGCACCTTGCAATGCGGAGAAATTACTGTTTGTGCATCTACAATATTCAATGATTTTTGCCATTGAAAAACGTCCAGAAATGATTGAAGCTACTGACTGAATGACAGGAGCTGGCATCTCACTCTCTTTGAATCTTCTTTATCATGCTAAGAGGAGCAGGAAAAAGCAAAAAATTTCAGAATTGCACCTTGCAAGGCGGAGAAATTACTGTTTGTGCATTTACAATATTCATTGATTTTTGACATTGAAAAACATCATGCTATTCATATACCAGAAATGTTTGAAGCTACTGACTGAATGAAAGGAGCTGGCATCTCACTCTCTTTGAATCTTCTTTATCATGCTAAGAGGAGCAGGAAAAAGCAAAAAATTTCAGAATTGCACCTTGCAATGCGGAGAAATTACTGTTTGTGCATTTACAATATTCATTGATTTTTGCCATTGAAAAACGTCCAGAAATGATTGAAGCTACTGACTGAATGAAAGGAGCTGGCATCTCACTCTCTTTGAATCTTGTTTATCATGCTAAGAGGAGCAGGAAAAAGCAAAAAATTTCAGAATTGCACCTTGCAATGCGGAGAAATTACTGTTTGTGCATTTACAATATTCATTGATTTTTGCCATTGAAAAACATCATGTTATTCATATACCAGAAATGTTTGAAGCTACTGACTGAATGAAAGGAGCTGGCATCTCACTCTCTTTGAATCTTCTTTATCATGCTAAGAGGAGCAGGAAAAAGCAAAAAATTTCAGAATTGCACCTTGCAATGCGGAGAAATTACTGTTTGTGCATTTACAATATTCATTGATTTTTGCCATTGAAAAACGTCCAGAAATGATTGAAGCTACTGACTGAATGAAAGGAGCTGGCATCTCACTCTCTTTGAATCTTCTTTATCATGCTAAGAGGAGCAGGAAAAAGCAAAAAATTTCAGAATTGCACCTTGCAATGCGGAGAAATTACTGTTTGTGCATTTACAATATTCATTGATTTTTGCCATTGAAAAACGTCCAGAAATGTTTGAAGCTACTGACTGAATGAAAGGAGCTGGCATCTCACTCTCTTTGAATCTTCTTTATCATGCTAAGAGGAGCAGGAAAAAGCAAAAAATTTCAGAATTGCACCTTGCAATGAGGAGAAATTACTGTTTGTGCATTTACAATATTCATTGATTTTTGCCATTGAAAAACATCATGTTATTCATATACCAGAAATGTTTGAAGCTACTGACTGAATGAAAGGAGGTGGCATCTCACTCTCTTTGAATCTTCTTTATCATGCTAAGAGGAGCAGGAAAAAGCAAAAAATTTCAGAATTGCACCTTGCAATGCGGAGAAATTACTGTTTGTGCATTTACAATATTCAATGATTTTTGCCATTGAAAAACGTCCAGAAATGATTGAAGCTACTGACTGAATGAAAGGAGCTGGCATCTCACTCTCTTTGAATCTTCTTTATCATGCTAAGAGGAGCAGGAAAAAGCAAAAAATTTCAGAATTGCACCTTCCAATGCGGAGAAATTACTGTTTGTGCATTTACAATATTCATTGATTTTTGCCATTGAAAAACATCATGTTATTCATATACCAGAAATGTTTGAAGCTACTGACTGAATGAAAGGAGCTGGCATCTCACTCTCTTTGAATCTTCTTTATCATGCTAAGAGGAGCAGGAAAAAGCAAAAAATTTCAGAATTGCACCTTGCAATGCGGAGAAATTACTGTTTGTGCATTTACAATATTCATTGATTTTTGCCATTGAAAAACGTCCAGAAATGATTGAAGCTACTGACTGAATGAATGGAGCTGGCATCTCACTCTCTTTGAATCTTCTTTATCATGCTAAGAGGAGCAGGAAAAAGCAAAAAATTTCAGAATTGCACCTTGCAATGCGGAGAAATTACTGTTTGTGCATTTACAATATTCATTGATTTTTGCCATTGAAAAACATCATGTTATTCATATACCAGAAATGTTTGAAGCTACTGACTGAATGAAAGGAGCTGGCATCTCACTCTCTTTGAATCTTCTTTATCATGCTAAGAGGAGCAGGAAAAAGCAAAAAATTTCAGAATTGCACCTTGCAATGCGGAGAAATTACTGTTTGTGCATTTACAATATTCATTGATTTTTGCCATTGAAAAACGTCCAGAAATGATTGAAGCTACTGACTGAATGAAAGGAGCTGGCATCTCACTCTCTTTGAATCTTGTTTATCATGCTAAGAGGAGCAGGAAAAAGCAAAAAATTTCAGAATTGCACCTTGCAATGCGGAGAAATTACTGTTTGTGCATTTACAATATTCATTGATTTTTGCCATTGAAAAACATCATGTTATTCATATACCAGAAATGTTTGAAGCTACTGACTGAATGAAAGGAGCTGGCATCTCACTCTCTTTGAATCTTCTTTATCATGCTAAGAGGAGCAGGAAAAAGCAAAAAATTTCAGAATTGCACCTTGCAATGCGGAGAAATTACTGTTTGTGCATTTACAATATTCATTGATTTTTGCCATTGAAAAACATCCAGAAATGATTGAAGCTACTGACTGAATGAAAGGAGCTGGCATCTCACTCTCTTTGAATCTTGTTTATCATGCTAAGAGGAGCAGAAAAAAGCAAAAAATTTCAGAATTGCACCTTGCAATGCGGAGAAATTACTGTTTGTGCATTTACAATATTCATTGATTTTTGCCATTGAAAATCATGTTATTCATATACCAGAAATGTTTGAAGCTACTGACTGAATGAAAGGAGCTGGCATCTCACTCTCTTTGAATCTTCTTTATCATGCTAAGAGGAGCAGGAAAAAGCAAAAAATTTCAGAATTGCACCTTGCAATGCGGAGAAATTACTGTTTGTGCATTTACAATATTCATTGATTTTTGCCATTGAAAAACATCCAGAAATGATTGAAGCTACTGACTGAATGAAAGGAGCTGGCATCTCACTCTCTTTGAATCTTGTTTATCATGCTAAGAGGAGCAGGAAAAAGCAAAAAATTTCAGAATTGCACCTTGCAATGCGGAGAAATTACTGTTTGTGCATTTACAATATTCATTGATTTTTGCCATTGAAAAACATCATGTTATTCATATACCAGAAATGTTTGAAGCTACTGACTGAATGAAAGGAGCTGGCATCTCACTCTCTTTGAATCTTCTTTATCATGCTAAGAGGAGCAGGAAAAAGCAAAAAATTTCAGAATTGCACCTTGCAATGCGGAGAAATTACTGTTTGTGCATTTACAATATTCATTGATTTTTGCCATTGAAAAACATCCAGAAATGATTGAAGCTACTGACTGAATGAAAGGAGCTGGCATCTCACTCTCTTTGAATCTTGTTTATCATGCTAAGAGGAGCAGGAAAAAGCAAAAAATTTCAGAATTGCACCTTGCAATGCGGAGAAATTACTGTTTGTGCATTTACAATATTCATTGATTTTTGCCATTGAAAAATGTCCAGAAATGATTGAAGCTACTGACTGAATGAAAGGAGCTGGCATCTCACTCTCTTTGAATCTTCTTTATCATGCTAAGAGGAGCAGGAAAAAGCAAAAAATTTCAGAATTGCACCTTGCAATGCGGAGAAATTACTGTTTGTGCATTTACAATATTCATTGATTTTTGCCATTGAAAAACATCATGTTATTCATATACGAGAAATGTTTGAAGCTACTGACTGAATGAAAGGAGCTGGCATCTCACTCTCTTTGAATCTTCTTTATCATGCTAAGAGGAGCAGGAAAAAGCAAAAAATTTCAGAATTGCACCTTGCAATGCGGAGAAATTACTGTTTGTGCATTTACAATATTCATTGATTTTTGCCATTGAAAAACGTCCAGAAATGATTGAAGCTACTGACTGAATGAAAGGAGCTGGCATCTCACTCTCTTTGAATCTTGTTTATCATGCTAAGAGGAGCAGGAAAAAGCAAAAAATTTCAGAATTGCACCTTGCAATGCGGAGAAATTACTGTTTGTGCATTTACAATATTCATTGATTTTTGCCATTGAAAAACATCATGTTATTCATATACCAGAAATGTTTGAAGCTACTGACTGAATGAAAGGAGCTGGCATCTTACTCTCTTTGAATCTTCTTTATCATGCTAAGAGGAGCAGGAAAAAGCAAAAAATTTCAGAATTGCACCTTGCAATGCGGAGAAATTACTGTTTGTGCATTTACAATATTCATTGATTTTTGCCATTGAAAAACATCCAGAAATGATTGAAGCTACTGACTGAATGAAAGGAGCTGGCATCTCACTCTCTTTGAATCTTGTTTATCATGCTAAGAGGAGCAGGAAAAAGCAAAAAATTTCAGAATTGCACCTTGCAATGCGGAGAAATTACTGTTTGTGCATTTACAATATTCATTGATTTTTGCCATTGAAAAACATCATGTTATTCATATACCAGAAATGATTGAAGCTACTGACTGAATGAAAGGAGCTGGCATCTCACTCTCTTTGAATCTTCTTTATCATGCTAAGAGGAGCAGGAAAAAGCAAAAAATTTCAGAATTGCACCTTGCAATGCGGAGAAATTACTGTTTGTGCATTTACAATATTCAATGATTTTTGCCATTGAAAAACGTCCAGAAATGATTGAAGCTACTGACTGAATGAAAGGAGCTGGCATCTCACTCTCTTTGAATCTTCTTTATCATGCTAAGAGGAGCAGGAAAAAGTAAAAAATTTCAGAATTGCACCTTGCAAGGCGGAGAAATTACTGTTTGTGCATTTACAATATTCATTGAGTTTTGACATTGAAAAACATCATGCTATTCATATACCAGAAATGTTTGAAGCTACTGACTGAATGAAAGGAGCTGGCATCTCACTCTCTTTGAATCTTCTTTATCATGCTAAGAGGAGCAGGAAAAAGCAAAAAATTTCAGAATTGCACCTTGCAATGCGGAGAAATTACTGTTTGTGCATTTACAATATTCATTGATTTTTGCCATTGAAAAACATCCAGAAATGATTGAAGCTACTGACTGAATGAAAGGAGCTGGCATCTCACTCTCTTTGAATCTTGTTTATCATGCTAAGAGGAGCAGGAAAAAGCAAAAAATTTCAGAATTGCACCTTGCAATGCGGAGAAATTACTGTTTGTGCATTTACAATATTCATTGATTTTTGCCATTGAAAAACATCATGTTATTCATATACCAGAAATGTTTGAAGCTACTGACTGAATGAAAGGAGCTGGCATCTCACTCTCTTTGAATCTTCTTTATCATGCTAAGAGGAGCAGGAAAAAGCAAAAAATTTCAGAATTGCACCTTGCAATGCGGAGAAATTACTGTTTGTGCATTTACAATATTCATTGATTTTTGCCATTGAAAAACATCCAGAAATGATTGAAGCTACTGACTGAATGAAAGGAGCTGGCATCTCACTCTCTTTGAATCTTGTTTATCATGCTAAGAGGAGCAGGAAAAAGCAAAAAATTTCAGAATTGCACCTTGCAATGCGGAGAAATTACTGTTTGTGCATTTACAATATTCATTGATTTTTGCCATTGAAAAATGTCCAGAAATGATTGAAGCTACTGACTGAATGAAAGGAGCTGGCATCTCACTCTCTTTGAATCTTCTTTATCATGCTAAGAGGAGCAGGAAAAAGCAAAAAATTTCAGAATTGCACCTTGCAATGCGGAGAAATTACTGTTTGTGCATTTACAATATTCATTGATTTTTGCCATTGAAAAACATCATGTTATTCATATACGAGAAATGTTTGAAGCTACTGACTGAATGAAAGGAGCTGGCATCTCACTCTCTTTGAATCTTCTTTATCATGCTAAGAGGAGCAGGAAAAAGCAAAAAATTTCAGAATTGCACCTTGCAATGCGAAGAAATTACTGTTTGTGCATTTACAATATTCATTGATTTTTGCCATTGAAAAACGTCCAGAAATGATTGAAGCTACTGACTGAATGAAAGGAGCTGGCATCTCACTCTCTTTGAATCTTGTTTATCATGCTAAGAGGAGCAGGAAAAAGCAAAAAATTTCAGAATTGCACCTTGCAATGCGGAGAAATTACTGTTTGTGCATTTACAATATTCATTGATTTTTGCCATTGAAAAACATCATGTTATTCATATACCAGAAATGTTTGAAGCTACTGACTGAATGAAAGGAGCTGGCATCTTACTCTCTTTGAATCTTCTTTATCATGCTAAGAGGAGCAGGAAAAAGCAAAAAATTTCAGAATTGCACCTTGCAATGCGGAGAAATTACTGTTTGTGCATTTACAATATTCATTGATTTTTGCCATTGAAAAACATCCAGAAATGATTGAAGCTACTGACTGAATGAAAGGAGCTGGCATCTCACTCTCTTTGAATCTTGTTTATCATGCTAAGAGGAGCAGGAAAAAGCAAAAAATTTCAGAATTGCACCTTGCAATGCGGAGAAATTACTGTTTGTGCATTTACAATATTCATTGATTTTTGCCATTGAAAAACATCATGTTATTCATATACCAGAAATGATTGAAGCTACTGACTGAATGAAAGGAGCTGGCATCTCACTCTCTTTGAATCTTCTTTATCATGCTAAGAGGAGCAGGAAAAAGCAAAAAATTTCAGAATTGCACCTTGCAATGCGGAGAAATTACTGTTTGTGCATTTACAATATTCAATGATTTTTGCCATTGAAAAACGTCCAGAAATGATTGAAGCTACTGACTGAATGAAAGGAGCTGGCATCTCACTCTCTTTGAATCTTCTTTATCATGCTAAGAGGAGCAGGAAAAAGCAAAAAATTTCAGAATTGCACCTTGCAAGGCGGAGAAATTACTGTTTGTGCATTTACAATATTCATTGATTTTTGACATTGAAAAACATCATGCTATTCATATACCAGAAATGTTTGAAGCTACTGACTGAATGAAAGGAGCTGGCATCTCACTCTCTTTGAATCTTCTTTATCATGCTAAGAGGAGCAGGAAAAAGCAAAAAATTTCAGAATTGCACCTTGCAATGCGGAGAAATTACTGTTTGTGCATTTACAATATTCATTGATTTTTGCCATTGAAAAACGTCCAGAAATGATTGAAGCTACTGACTGAATGAAAGGAGCTGGCATCTCACTCTCTTTGAATCTTGTTTATCATGCTAAGAGGAGCAGGAAAAAGCAAAAAATTTCAGAATTGCACCTTGCAATGCGGAGAAATTACTGTTTGTGCATTTACAATATTCATTGATTTTTGCCATTGAAAAACATCATGTTATTCATATACCAGAAATGATTGAAGCTACTGACTGAATGAAATCAGCTGGCATCTCACTCTCTTTGAATCTTCTTTATCATGCTAAGAGGAGCAGGAAAAAGCAAAAAATTTCAGAATTGCACCTTGCAATGCGGAGAAATTACTGTTTGTGCATTTACAATATTCAATGATTTTTGCCATTGAAAAACGTCCAGAAATGATTGAAGCTACTGACTGAATGAAAGGAGCTGGCATCTCACTCTCTTTGAATCTTCTTTATCATGCTAAGAGGAGCAGGAAAAAGCAAAAAATTTCAGAATTGCACCTTGCAATGCGGAGAAATTACTGTTTGTGCATTTACAATATTCATTGATTTTTGCCATTGAAAAACATCATGTTATTCATATACCAGAAATGATTGAAGCTACTGACTGAATGAAAGGAGCTGGCATCTCACTCTCTTTGAATCTTCTTTATCATGCTAAGAGGAGCAGGAAAAAGCAAAAAATTTCAGAATTGCACCTTGCAATGCGGAGAAATTACTGTTTGTGCATTTACAATATTCAATGATTTTTGCCATTGAAAAACGTCCAGAAATGATTGAAGCTACTGACTGAATGAAAGGAGCTGGCATCTCACTCTCTTTGAATCTTCTTTATCATGCTAAGAGGAGCAGGAAAAAGCAAAAAATTTCAGAATTGCACCTTCCAATGCGGAGAAATTACTGTTTGTGCATTTACAATATTCATTGATTTTTGCCATTGAAAAACATCATGTTATTCATATACCAGAAATGATTGAAGCTACTGACTGAATGAAAGGAGCTGGCATCTCACTCTCTTTGAATCTTCTTTATCATGCTAAGAGGAGCAGGAAAAAGCAAAAAATTTCAGAATTGCACCTTGCAATGCGGAGAAATTACTGTTTGTGCATTTACAATATTCAATGATTTTTGCCATTGAAAAACGTCCAGAAATGATTGAAGCTACTGACTGAATGAAAGAAGCTGGCATCTCACTCTCTTTGAATCTTCTTTATCATGCTAAGAGGAGCAGGAAAAAGCAAAAAATTTCAGAATTGCACCTTCCAATGCGGAGAAATTACTGTTTGTGCATTTACAATATTCATTGATTTTTGCCATTGAAAAACATCATGTTATTCATATACCAGAAATGTTTGAAGCTACTGACTGAATGAAAGGAGCTGGCATCTCACTCTCTTTGAATCTTCTTTATCATGCTAAGAGGAGCAGGAAAAAGCAAAAAATTTCAGAATTGCACCTTGCAATGCGGAGAAATTACTGTTTGTGCATTTACAATATTCATTGATTTTTGCCATTGAAAAACGTCCAGAAATGATTGAAGCTACTGACTGAATGAAAGGAGCTGGCATCTCACTCTCTTTGAATCTTCTTTATCATGCTAAGAGGAGCAGGAAAAAGCAAAAAATTTCAGAATTGCACCTTGCAATGCGGAGAAATTACTGTTTGTGCATTTACAATATTCATTGATTTTTGCCATTGAAAAACGTCCAGAAATGTTTGAAGCTACTGACTGAATGAAAGGAGCTGGCATCTCACTCTCTTTGAATCTTCTTTATCATGCTAAGAGGAGCAGGAAAAAGCAAAAAATTTCAGAATTGCACCTTGCAATGAGGAGAAATTACTGTTTGTGCATTTACAATATTCATTGATTTTTGCCATTGAAAAACATCATGTTATTCATATACCAGAAATGTTTGAAGCTACTGACTGAATGAAAGGAGCTGGCATCTCACTCTCTTTGAATCTTCTTTATCATGCTAAGAGGAGCAGGAAAAAGCAAAAAATTTCAGAATTGCACCTTGCAATGCGGAGAAATTACTGTTTGTGCATTTACAATATTCAATGATTTTTGCCATTGAAAAACGTCCAGAAATGATTGAAGCTACTGACTGAATGAAAGGAGCTGGCATCTCACTCTCTTTGAATCTTCTTTATCATGCTAAGAGGAGCAGGAAAAAGCAAAAAATTTCAGAATTGCACCTTCCAATGCGGAGAAATTACTGTTTGTGCATTTACAATATTCATTGATTTTTGCCATTGAAAAACATCATGTTATTCATATACCAGAAATGTTTGAAGCTACTGACTGAATGAAAGGAGCTGGCATCTCACTCTCTTTGAATCTTCTTTATCATGCTAAGAGGAGCAGGAAAAAGCAAAAAATTTCAGAATTGCACCTTGCAATGCGGAGAAATTACTGTTTGTGCATTTACAATATTCATTGATTTTTGCCATTGAAAAACGTCCAGAAATGATTGAAGCTACTGACTGAATGAATGGAGCTGGCATCTCACTCTCTTTGAATCTTCTTTATCATGCTAAGAGGAGCAGGAAAAAGCAAAAAATTTCAGAATTGCACCTTGCAATGCGGAGAAATTACTGTTTGTGCATTTACAATATTCATTGATTTTTGCCATTGAAAAACATCATGTTATTCATATACCAGAAATGTTTGAAGCTACTGACTGAATGAAAGGAGCTGGCATCTCACTCTCTTTGAATCTTCTTTATCATGCTAAGAGGAGCAGGAAAAAGCAAAAAATTTCAGAATTGCACCTTGCAATGCGGAGAAATTACTGTTTGTGCATTTACAATATTCATTGATTTTTGCCATTGAAAAACGTCCAGAAATGATTGAAGCTACTGACTGAATGAAAGGAGCTGGCATCTCACTCTCTTTGAATCTTGTTTATCATGCTAAGAGGAGCAGGAAAAAGCAAAAAATTTCAGAATTGCACCTTGCAATGCGGAGAAATTACTGTTTGTGCATTTACAATATTCATTGATTTTTGCCATTGAAAAACATCATGTTATTCATATACCAGAAATGTTTGAAGCTACTGACTGAATGAAAGGAGCTGGCATCTCACTCTCTTTGAATCTTCTTTATCATGCTAAGAGGAGCAGGAAAAAGCAAAAAATTTCAGAATTGCACCTTGCAATGCGGAGAAATTACTGTTTGTGCATTTACAATATTCATTGATTTTTGCCATTGAAAAACATCCAGAAATGATTGAAGCTACTGACTGAATGAAAGGAGCTGGCATCTCACTCTCTTTGAATCTTGTTTATCATGCTAAGAGGAGCAGGAAAAAGCAAAAAATTTCAGAATTGCACCTTGCAATGCGGAGAAATTACTGTTTGTGCATTTACAATATTCATTGATTTTTGCCATTGAAAAACATCATGTTATTCATATACCAGAAATGATTGAAGCTACTGACTGAATGAAAGGAGCTGGCATCTCACTCTCTTTGAATCTTCTTTATCATGCTAAGAGGAGGAGGAAAAAGCAAAAAATTTCAGAATTGCACCTTGCAATGCGGAGAAATTACTGTTTGTGCATTTACAATATTCAATGATTTTTGCCATTGAAAAACGTCCAGAAATGATTGAAGCTACTGACTGAATGAAAGGAGCTGGCATCTCACTCTCTTTGAATCTTCTTTATCATGCTAAGAGGAGCAGGAAAAAGCAAAAAATTTCAGAATTGCACCTTGCAAGGCGGAGAAATTACTGTTTGTGCATTTACAATATTCATTGATTTTTGCCATTGAAAAACATCATGCTATTCATATACCAGAAATGTTTGAAGCTACTGACTGAATGAAAGGAGCTGGCATCTCACTCTCTTTGAATCTTCTTTATCATGCTAAGAGGAGCAGGAAAAAGCAAAAAATTTCAGAATTGCACCTTGCAATGCGGAGAAATTACTGTTTGTGCATTTACAATATTCATTGATTTTTGCCATTGAAAAACGTCCAGAAATGATTGAAGCTACTGACTGAATGAAAGGAGCTGGCATCTCACTCTCTTTGAATCTTGTTTATCATGCTAAGAGGAGCAGGAAAAAGCAAAAAATTTCAGAATTGCACCTTGCAATGCGGAGAAATTACTGTTTGTGCATTTACAATATTCATTGATTTTTGCCATTGAAAAACATCATGTTATTCATATACCAGAAATGTTTGAAGCTACTGACTGAATGAAAGGAGCTGGCATCTCACTCTCTTTGAATCTTCTTTATCATGCTAAGAGGAGCAGGAAAAAGCAAAAAATTTCAGAATTGCACCTTGCAATGCGGAGAAATTACTGTTTGTGCATTTACAATATTCATTGATTTTTGCCATTGAAAAACATCCAGAAATGATTGAAGCTACTGACTGAATGAAAGGAGCTGGCATCTCACTCTCTTTGAATCTTGTTTATCATGCTAAGAGGAGCAGGAAAAAGCAAAAAATTTCAGAATTGCACCTTGCAATGCGGAGAAATTACTGTTTGTGCATTTACAATATTCATTGATTTTTGCCATTGAAAAACATCATGTTATTCATATACCAGAAATGATTGAAGCTACTGACTGAATGAAAGGAGCTGGCATCTCACTCTCTTTGAATCTTCTTTATCATGCTAAGAGGAGCAGGAAAAAGCAAAAAATTTCAGAATTGCACCTTGCAATGCGGAGAAATTACTGTTTGTGCATTTACAATATTAATTGATTTTTGCCATTGAAAAACATCATGTTATTCATATACCAGAAATGTTTGAAGCTACTGACTGAATGAAAGGAGCTGGCATCTCACTCTCTTTGAATCTTCTTTATCATGCTAAGAGGAGCAGGAAAAAGCAAAAAATTTCAGAATTGCACCTTGCAATGCGGAGAAATTACTGTTTGTGCATTTACAATATTCATTGATTTTTGCCATTGAAAAACGTCCAGAAATGATTGAAGCTACTGACTGAATGGAAGGAGCTGGCATCTCACTCTCTTTGAATCTTCTTTATCATGCTAAGAGGAGCAGGAAAAAGCAAAAAATTTCAGAATTGCACCTTGCAATGCGGAGAAATTACTGTTTGTGCATTTACAATATTCATTGATTTTTGCCATTGAAAAACGTCCAGAAATGATTGAAGCTACTGACTGAATGAAAGGAGCTGGCATCTCACTCTCTTTGAATCTTCTTTATCATGCTAAGAGGAGCAGGAAAAAGCAAAAAATTTCAGAATTGCACCTTGCAATGCGGAGAAATTACTGTTTGTGCATTTACAATATTCATTGATTTTTGCCATTGAAAAACATCATGTTATTCATATACCAGAAATGTTTGAAGCTACTGACTGAATGAAAGGAGCTGGCATCTCACTCTCTTTGAATCTTCTTTATCATGCTAAGAGGAGCAGGAAAAAGCAAAAAATTTCAGAATTGCACCTTGCAATGCGGAGAAATTACTGTCTGTGCATTTACAATATTCATTGATTTTTGCCACTGAAAAACGTCCAGAAATGATTGAAGCTACTGACTGAATGAAAGGAGCTGGCATCTCACTCTCTTTGAATCTTCTTTATCATGCTAAGAGGAGCAGGAAAAAGCAAAAAATTTCAGAATTGCACCTTGCAATGCGGAGAAATTACTGTTTGTGCATTTACAATATTCATTGATTTTTGCCATTGAAAAACGTCCAGAAATGATTGAAGCTACTGACTGAATGAAAGGAGCTGGCATCTCACTCTCTTTGAATCTTCTTTATCATGCTAAGAGGAGCAGGAAAAAGCAAAAAATTTCAGAATTGCACCTTGCAATGCGGAGAAATTACTGTTTGTGCATTTACAATATTCATTGATTTTTGCCATTGAAAAACATCATGTTATTCATATACCAGAAATGTTTGAAGCTACTGACTGAATGAAAGGAGCTGGCATCTCACTCTCTTTGAATCTTCTTTATCATGCTAAGAGGAGCAGGAAAAAGCAAAAAATTTCAGAATTGCACCTTGCAATGCGGAGAAATTACTGTCTGTGCATTTACAATATTCATTGATTTTTGCCACTGAAAAACGTCCAGAAATGATTGAAGCTACTGACTGAATGAAAGGAGCTGGCATCTCACTCTCTTTGATTCTTCTTTATCATGCTAAGAGGAGCAGGAAAAAGCAAAAAATTTCAGAATTGCACCTTGCAATGTGGAGAAATTACTGTTTGTGCATTTACAATATTCATTGATTTTTGCCATTGAAAAACGTCCAGAAATGATTGAAGCTACTGACTGAATGAAAGGAGCTGGCATCTCACTCTCTTTGAATCTTCTTTATCATGCTAAGAAGAGCAGGAAAAAGCAAAAAATTTCAGAATTGCACCTTGCAATGCGGAGAAATTACTGTTTGTGCATTTACAATATTCATTGATTTTTGCCATTGAAAAACATCATGTTATTCATATACCAGAAATGTTTGAAGCTACTGACTTAAGGAAAGGAGCTGGCATCTCACTCTCTTTGAATCTTCTTTATCATGCTTAGAGGAGCAGGAAAAAGCAAAAAATTTCAGAATTGCACCTTGCAATGCGGAGAAATTACTGTTTGTGCATTTACAATATTCATTGATTTTTGCCATTGAAAAACGTCCAGAAATGATTGAAGCTACTGACTGAATGAAAGGAGCTGGCATCTCACTCTCTTTGAATCTTGTTTATCATGCTAAGAGGAGCAGGAAAAAGCAAAAAATTTCAGAATTGCACCTTGCATTGCGGAGAAATTACTGTTTGTGCATTTACAATATTCATTGATTTTTGCCATTGAAAAACGTCCAGAAATCATTGAAGCTACTGACTGAATGAAAGGAGCTGGCATCTCATTCTCTTTGAATCTTCTTTATCATGCTAAGAGGAGCAGGAAAAGCAAAAAATTTCAGAATTGCACCTTGCAATGCGGAGAAATTACTGTTTGTGCATTTACAATATTCATTGATTTTTGCCATTGAAAAACATCATGTTATTCATATACCAGAAATGATTGAAGCTACTGACTGAATGAAAGGAGCTGGCATCTCACTCTCTTTGAATCTTCTTTATCATGCTAAGATGAGCAGGAAAAAGCAAAAAATTTCAGAATTGCACTTTGCAATGCGGAGAAATTACTGTTTGTGCATTTACAATATTCAATGATTTTTGCCATTGAAAAACGTCCAGAAATGATTGAAGCTACTGACTGAATGAAAGGAGCTGGCATCTCACTCTCTTTGAATCTTCTTTATCATGCTAAGAGGAGCAGGAAAAAGCAAAAAATTTCAGAATTGCACCTTTCAATGCGGAGAAATTACTGTTTGTGCATCTACTATATTCATTGATTTTTGCCATTGAAAAACATCATGTTATTCATATACCAGAAATGTTTGAAGCTACTGACTGAATGAAAGGAGCTGGCATCTCACTCTCTTTGAATCTTTTTTATCATGCTAAGAGGAGCTGGAAAAAGCAAAAAATTTCAGAATTGCACCTTGCAATGCGGAGAAATTACTGTTTGTGCATTTACAATATTCATTGATTTTTGCCATTGAAAAACGTCTAGAAATGATTGAAGCTACTGACTGAATGAAAGGAGCTGGCATCTCACTCTCTTTGAATATTGTTTATCATGCTAAGAGGAGCAGGAAAAAGCAAAAAATTTCAGAATTGCACCTTGCAATGCGGAGAAATTACTGTTTGTGCATTTACAATATTCATTGATTTTTGCCATTGAAAAACGTCCAGAAATGATTGAAGCTACTGACTGAATGAAAGGAGCTGGCATCTCACTCTCTTTGAATCTTCTTTATCATGCTAAGAGGAGCAGGAAAAAGCAAAAAATTTCAGAATTGCACCTTGCAATGCGGAGAAATTACTGTTTGTGCATTTACAATATTCATTGATTTTGCCATTGAAAAACATCATGTTATTCATATACCAGAAATGATTGAAGCTACTGACTGAATGAAAGGAGCTGGCATCTCATTCTCTTTGAATCTTCTTTATCATGCTAAGAGGAGCAGGAAAAAGCAAAAAATTTCAGAATTGCACCTTGCAATGCGGAGAAATTACTGTTTGTGCATTTACAATATTCAATGATTTTTGCCATTGAAAAACGTCCAGAAATGATTGAAGCTACTGACTGAATGAAAGGAGCTGGCATCTCACTCTCTTTGAATCTTGTTTATCATGCTAAGAGGAGCAGGAAAAAGCAAAAAATTTCAGAATTGCACCTTGCAATGCGGAGAAATTACTGTTTGTGCATTTACAATATTCATTGATTTTTGCCATTGAAAAACGTCCAGAAATGATTGAAGCTACTGACTGAATGAAAGGAGCTGGCATCTCACTCTCTTTGAATCTTCTTTATCATGCTAAGAGGAGCAGGAAAAAGCAAAAAATTTCAGAATTGCACCTTGCAATGCGGAGAAATTACTGTTTGTGCATTTACAATATTCATTGATTTTTGCCATTGAAAAACGTCCAGAAATGATTGAAGCTACTGACTGAATGAAAGGAGCTGGCATCTCACTCTCTTTGAATCTTGTTTATCATGCTAAGAGGAGCAGGAAAAAGCAAAAAATTTCAGAATTGCACCTTGCAATGCGGAGAAATTACTGTTTGTGCATTTACAATATTCATTGATTTTTGCCATTGAAAAACGTCCAGAAATGATTGAAGCTACTGACTGAATGAAAGGAGCTGGCATCTCACTCTCTTTGAATCTTCTTTATCATGCTAAGAGGAGCAGGAAAAAGCAAAAAATTTCAGAATTGCACCTTGCAATGCGGAGAAATTACTGTTTGTGCATTTACAATATTCATTGATTTTGCCATTGAAAAACATCATGTTATTCATATACCAGAAATGATTGAAGCTACTGACTGAATGAAAGGAGCTGGCATCTCATTCTCTTTGAATCTTCTTTATCATGCTAAGAGGAGCAGGAAAAAGCAAAAAATTTCAGAATTGCACCTTGCAATGCGGAGAAATTACTGTTTGTGCATTTACAATATTCAATGATTTTTGCCATTGAAAAACGTCCAGAAATGATTGAAGCTACTGACTGAATGAAAGGAGCTGGCATCTCACTCTCTTTGAATCTTGTTTATCATGCTAAGAGGAGCAGGAAAAAGCAAAAAATTTCAGAATTGCACCTTGCAATGCGGAGAAATTACTGTTTGTGCATTTACAATATTCATTGATTTTTGCCATTGAAAAACGTCCAGAAATGATTGAAGCTACTGACTGAATGAAAGGAGCTGGCATCTCACTCTCTTTGAATCTTCTTTATCATGCTAAGAGGAGCAGGAAAAAGCAAAAAATTTCAGAATTGCACCTTGCAATGCGGAGAAATTACTGTTTGTGCATTTACAATATTCATTGATTTTTGCCATTGAAAAACGTCCAGAAATGATTGAAGCTACTGACTGAATGAAAGGAGCTGGCATCTCACTCTCTTTGAATCTTCTTTATCATGCTAAGAGGAGCAGGAAACAGCAAAAAATTTCAGAATTGCACCTTGCAATGCGGAGAAATTACTGTTTGTGCATTTACAATATTCATTGATTTTTGCCATTGAAAAACGTCCAGAAATGATTGAAGCTACTGACTGAATGAAAGGAGCTGGCATCTCACTCTCTTTGAATCTTCTTTATCATGCTAAGAGGAGCAGGAAAAAGCAAAAAATTTCAGAATTGCACCTTGTAATGCGGAGAAACTACTGTTTGTGCATTTACAATATTCATTGATTTTTGCCATTGAAAAACGTCCAGAAATGATTGAAGCTACTGACTGAATGAAAGGAGCTGGCATCTCACTCTCTTTGAATCTTGTTTATCATGCTAAGAGGAGCAGGAAAAAGCAAAAAATTTCAGAATTGCACCTTGCAATGCGGAGAAATTACTGTTTGTGCATTTACAATATTCATTGATTTTTGCCATTGAAAAACGTCCAGAAATGATTGAAGCTACTGACTGAATGAAAGGAGCTGGCATCTCACTCTCTTTGAATCTTCTTTATCATGCTAAGAGGAGCAGGAAAAAGCAAAAAATTTCAGAATTGCACCTTGCAATGCGGAGAAATTACTGTTTGTGCATTTACAATATTCATTGATTTTTGCCATTGAAAAACGTCCAGAAATGATTGAAGCTACTGACTGAATGAAAGGAGCTGGCATCTCACTCTCTTTGAATCTTCTTTATCATGCTAAGAGGAGCAGGAAAAAGCAAAAAATTTCAGAATTGCACCTTGCAATGCGGAGAAATTACTGTTTGTGCATTTACAATATTCATTGATTTTTGCCATTGAAAAACGTCCAGAAATGATTGAAGCTACTGACTGAATGAAAGGAGCTGGCATCTCACTCTCTTTGAATCTTCTTTATCATGCTAAGAGGAGCAGGAAACAGCAAAAAATTTCAGAATTGCACCTTGCAATACGGAGAAATTACTGTTTGTGCATTTACAATATTCATTGATTTTTGCCATTGAAAAACGTCCAGAAATGATTGAAGCTACTGACTGAATGAAAGGAGCTGGCATCTCACTCTCTTTGAATCTTCTTTATCATGCTAAGAGGAGCAGGAAAAAGCAAAAAATTTCAGAATTGCACCTTGTAATGCGGAGAAACTACTGTTTGTGCATTTACAATATTCATTGATTTTTGCCATTGAAAAACGTCCAGAAATGATTGAAGCTACTGACTGAATGAAAGGAGCTGGCATCTCACTCTCTTTGAATCTTCTTTATCATGCTAAGATGAGCAGGAAAAAGCAAAAAATTTCAGAATTGCACCTTGCAATGCGGAGAAATTACTGTTTGTGCATTTACAATATTCAATGATTTTTGCCATTGAAAAACGTCCAGAAATGATTGAAGCTACTGACTGAATGAAAGGAGCTGGCATCTCACTCTCTTTGAATCTTCTTTATCATGCTAAGAGGAGCAGGAAAAAGCAAAAAATTTCAGAATTGCACCTTTCAATGCGGAGAAATTACTGTTTGTGCATCTACTATATTCATTGATTTTTGCCATTGAAAAACATCATGTTATTCATATACCAGAAATGTTTGAAGCTACTGACTGAATGAAAGGAGCTGGCATCTCACTCTCTTTGAATCTTTTTTATCATGCTAAGAGGAGCTGGAAAAAGCAAAAAATTTCAGAATTGCACCTTGCAATGCGGAGAAATTACTGTTTGTGCATTTACAATATTCATTGATTTTTGCCATTGAAAAACGTCTAGAAATGATTGAAGCTACTGACTGAATGAAAGGAGCTGGCATCTCACTCTCTTTGAATCTTGTTTATCATGCTAAGAGGAGCAGGAAAAAGCAAAAAATTTCAGAATTGCACCTTGCAATGCGGAGAAATTACTGTTTGTGCATTTACAATATTCATTGATTTTTGCCATTGAAAAACGTCCAGAAATGATTGAAGCTACTGACTGAATGAAAGGAGCTTGCATCTCACTCTCTTTGAATCTTCTTTATCATGCTAAGAGGAGCAGGAAAAAGCAAAAAATTTCAGAATTGCACCTTGCAATGCGGAGAAATTACTGTTTGTGCATTTACAATATTCATTGATTTTGCCATTGAAAAACATCATGTTATTCATATACCAGAAATGATTGAAGCTACTGACTGAATGAAAGGAGCTGGCATCTCATTCTCTTTGAATCTTCTTTATCATGCTAAGAGGAGCAGGAAAAAGCAAAAAATTTCAGAATTGCACCTTGCAATGCGGAGAAATTACTGTTTGTGCATTTACAATATTCAATGATTTTTGCCATTGAAAAACGTCCAGAAATGATTGAAGCTACTGACTGAATGAAAGGAGCTGGCATCTCACTCTCTTTGAATCTTGTTTATCATGCTAAGAGGAGCAGGAAAAAGCAAAAAATTTCAGAATTGCACCTTGCAATGCGGAGAAATTACTGTTTGTGCATTTACAATATTCATTGATTTTTGCCATTGAAAAACGTCCAGAAATGATTGAAGCTACTGACTGAATGAAAGGAGCTGGCATCTCACTCTCTTTGAATCTTCTTTATCATGCTAAGAGGAGCAGGAAAAAGCAAAAAATTTCAGAATTGCACCTTGCAATGCGGAGAAATTACTGTTTGTGCATTTACAATATTCATTGATTTTTGCCATTGAAAAACGTCCAGAAATGATTGAAGCTACTGACTGAATGAAAGGAGCTGGCATCTCACTCTCTTTGAATCTTGTTTATCATGCTAAGAGGAGCAGGAAAAAGCAAAAAATTTCAGAATTGCACCTTGCAATGCGGAGAAATTACTGTTTGTGCATTTACAATATTCATTGATTTTTGCCATTGAAAAACGTCCAGAAATGATTGAAGCTACTGACTGAATGAAAGGAGCTGGCATCTCACTCTCTTTGAATCTTCTTTATCATGCTAAGAGGAGCAGGAAAAAGCAAAAAATTTCAGAATTGCACCTTGCAATGCGGAGAAATTACTGTTTGTGCATTTACAATATTCATTGATTTTGCCATTGAAAAACATCATGTTATTCATATACCAGAAATGATTGAAGCTACTGACTGAATGAAAGGAGCTGGCATCTCATTCTCTTTGAATCTTCTTTATCATGCTAAGAGGAGCAGGAAAAAGCAAAAAATTTCAGAATTGCACCTTGCAATGCGGAGAAATTACTGTTTGTGCATTTACAATATTCAATGATTTTTGCCATTGAAAAACGTCCAGAAATGATTGAAGCTACTGACTGAATGAAAGGAGCTGGCATCTCACTCTCTTTGAATCTTGTTTATCATGCTAAGAGGAGCAGGAAAAAGCAAAAAATTTCAGAATTGCACCTTGCAATGCGGAGAAATTACTGTTTGTGCATTTACAATATTCATTGATTTTTGCCATTGAAAAACGTCCAGAAATGATTGAAGCTACTGACTGAATGAAAGGAGCTGGCATCTCACTCTCTTTGAATCTTCTTTATCATGCTAAGAGGAGCAGGAAAAAGCAAAAAATTTCAGAATTGCACCTTGCAATGCGGAGAAATTACTGTTTGTGCATTTACAATATTCATTGATTTTTGCCATTGAAAAACGTCCAGAAATGATTGAAGCTACTGACTGAATGAAAGGAGCTGGCATCTCAATCTCTTTGAATCTTCTTTATCATGCTAAGAGGAGCAGGAAACAGCAAAAAATTTCAGAATTGCACCTTGCAATGCGGAGAAATTACTGTTTGTGCATTTACAATATTCATTGATTTTTGCCATTGAAAAACGTCCAGAAATGATTGAAGCTACTGACTGAATGAAAGGAGCTGGCATCTCACTCTCTTTGAATCTTCTTTATCATGCTAAGAGGAGCAGGAAAAAGCAAAAAATTTCAGAATTGCACCTTGTAATGCGGAGAAACTACTGTTTGTGCATTTACAATATTCATTGATTTTTGCCATTGAAAAACGTCCAGAAATGATTGAAGCTACTGACTGAATGAAAGGAGCTGGCATCTCACTCTCTTTGAATCTTCTTTATCATGCTAAGAGGAGCAGGAAAAAGCAAAAAATTTCAGAATTGCACCTTGCAATGCGGAGAAATTACTGTTTGTGCATTTACAATATTCATTGATTTTTGCCATTGAAAAACGTCCAGAAATGATTGAAGCTACTGACTGAATGAAAGGAGCTGGCATCTCACTCTCTTTGAATCTTCTTTATCATGCTAAGAGGAGCAGGAAAAAGCAAAAAATTTCAGAATTGCACCTTGCAATGCGGAGAAATTACTGTTTGTGCATTTACAATATTCATTGATTTTTGCCATTGAAAAACGTCCAGAAATGATTGAAGCTACTGACTGAATGAAAGGAGCTGGCATCTCACTCTCTTTGAATCTTCTTTATCATGCTAAGAGGAGCAGGAAACAGCAAAAAATTTCAGAATTGCACCTTGCAATGCGGAGAAATTACTGTTTGTGCATTTACAATATTCATTGATTTTTGCCATTGAAAAACGTCCAGAAATGATTGAAGCTACTGACTGAATGAAAGGAGCTGGCATCTCACTCTCTTTGAATCTTCTTTATCATGCTAAGAGGAGCAGGAAAAAGCAAAAAATTTCAGAATTGCACCTTGTAATGCGGAGAAACTACTGTTTGTGCATTTACAATATTCATTGATTTTTGCCATTGAAAAACGTCCAGAAATGATTGAAGCTACTGACTGAATGAAAGGAGCTGGCATCTCACTCTCTTTGAATCTTGTTTATCATGCTAAGAGGAGCAGGAAAAAGCAAAAAATTTCAGAATTGCACCTTGCAATGCGGAGAAATTACTGTTTGTGCATTTACAATATTCATTGATTTTTGCCATTGAAAAACGTCCAGAAATGATTGAAGCTACTGACTGAATGAAAGGAGCTGGCATCTCACTCTCTTTGAATCTTCTTTATCATGCTAAGAGGAGCAGGAAAAAGCAAAAAATTTCAGAATTGCACCTTGCAATGCGGAGAAATTACTGTTTGTGCATTTACAATATTCATTGATTTTTGCCATTGAAAAACATCATGTTATTCATATACCAGAAATGATTGAAGCTACTGACTGAATGAAAGGAGCTGGCATCTCATTCTCTTTGAATCTTCTTTATCATGCTAAGAGGAGCAGGAAAAAGCAAAAAATTTCAGAATTGCACCTTGCAATGCGGAGAAATTACTGTTTGTGCATTCACAATATTCAATGATTTTTGCCATTGAAAAACGTCCAGAAATGATTGAAGCTACTGACTGAATGAAAGGAGCTGGCATCTCACTCTCTTTGAATCTTGTTTATCATGCTAAGAGGAGCAGGAAAAAGCAAAAAATTTCAGAATTGCACCTTGCAATGCGGAGAAATTACTGTTTGTGCATTTACAATATTCATTGATTTTTGCCATTGAAAAACGTCCAGAAATGATTGAAGCTACTGACTGAATGAAAGGAGCTGGCATCTCACTCTCTTTGAATCTTCTTTATCATGCTAAGAGGAGCAGGAAAAAGCAAAAAATTTCAGAATTGCACCTTGCAATGCGGAGAAATTACTGTTTGTGCATTTACAATATTCATTGATTTTTGCCATTGAAAAACGTCCAGAAATGATTGAAGCTACTGACTGAATGAAAGGAGCTGGCATCTCACTCTCTTTGAATCTTCTTTATCATGCTAAGAGGAGCAGGAAAAAGCAAAAAATTTCAGAATTGCACCTTGCAATGCGGAGAAATTACTGTTTGTGCATTTACAATATTCATTGATTTTTGCCATTGAAAAACGTCCAGAAATGATTGAAGCTACTGACTGAATGAAAGGAGCTGGCATCTCACTCTCTTTGAATCTTCTTTATCATGCTAAGAGGAGCCGGAAAAAGCAAAAAATTTCAGAATTGCACCTTGTAATGCGGAGAAACTACTGTTTGTGCATTTACAATATTCATTGATTTTTGCCATTGAAAAACGTCCAGAAATGATTGAAGCTACTGACTGAATGAAAGGAGCTGGCATCTCACTCTCTTTGAATCTTGTTTATCATGCTAAGAGGAGCAGGAAAAAGCAAAAAATTTCAGAATTGCACCTTGCAATGCGGAGAAATTACTGTTTGTGCATTTACAATATTCATTGATTTTTGCCATTGAAAAACGTCCAGAAATGATTGAAGCTACTGACTGAATGAAAGGAGCTGGCATCTCACTCTCTTTGAATCTTCTTTATCATGCTAAGAGGAGCAGGAAAAAGCAAAAAATTTCAGAATTGCACCTTGCAATGCGGAGAAATTACTGTTTGTGCATTTACAATATTCATTGATTTTTGCCATTGAAAAACGTCCAGAAATGATTGAAGCTACTGACTGAATGAAAGGAGCTGGCATCTCACTCTCTTTGAATATTGTTTATCATGCTAAGAGGAGCAGGAAAAAGCAAAAATTTCAGAATTGCACCTTGCAATGCGGAGAAATTACTGTTTGTGCATTTACAATATTCAATGATTTTTGCCATTGAAAAACGTCCAGAAATGATTGAAGCTACTGACTGAATGAAAGGAGCTGGCATCTCACTCTCTTTGAATCTTCTTTACCATGCTAAGAGGAGCAGGAAAAAGCAAAAAATTTCAGAATTGCACCTTGCAATGCGGAGAAATTACTGTTTGTGCATTTACAATATTCATTGATTTTTGCCATTGAAAAACATCATGTTATTCATATACCAGAAATGATTGAAGCTACTGACTGAATGAAAGGAGCTGGCATCTCACTCTCTTTGAATCTTCTTTATCATGCTAAGAGGAGCAGGAAAAAGCAAAAAATTTCAGAATTGCACCTTGCAATGCGGAGAAATTACTGTTTGTGCATTTACAATATTCATTGATTTTTGCCATTGAAAAACATCGTTATTCATATACCAGAAATGTTTGAAGCTACTGACTGAATGAAAGGAGCTGGCATCTCACTCTCTTTGAATCTTCTTTATCATGCTAAGAGGAGCAGGAAAAAGCAAAAAATTTCAGAATTGCACCTTCCAATGCGGAGAAATTACTGTTTGTGCATTTACAATATTCATTGATTTTTGCCATTGAAAAACGTCCAGAAATGATTGAAGCTACTGACTGAATGAAAGGAGCTGGCATCTCACTCTCTTTGAATCTTCTTTATCATGCTAAGAGGAGCAGGAAAAAGCAAAAAATTTCAGAATTGCACCTTGCAATGCAGAGAAATTACTGTTTGTGCATTTACAATATTCATTGATTTTTGCCATTGAAAAACGTCCAGAAATGATTGAAGCTACTAACTGAATGAAAGGAGCTGGCATCTCACTCTCTTTGAATCTTCTTTATCATGCTAAGAGGAGCAGGAAAAAGCAAAAAATTTCAGAATTGCACCTTGCAATGCGGAGAAATTACTCTTTGTGCATTTACAATATTCATTGATTTTTGCCATTGAAAAATGTCCAGAAATGATTGAAGCTACTGACTGAATGAAAGGAGCTGGCATCTCACTCTCTTTGAATCTTCTTTATCATGCTAAGAGGAGCAGGAAAAAGCAAAAAATTTCAGAATTGCACCTTGCAATGCGGAGAAATTACTGTTTGTGCATTTACAATATTCATTGATTTTTGCCATTGAAAAACATCATGTTATTCATATACCAGAAATGTTTGAAGCTACTGACTGAATGAAAGGAGCTGGCATCTCACTCTCTTTGAATCTTCTTTATCATGCTAAGAGGAGCAGGAAAAAGCAAAAAATTTCAGAATTGCACCTTGCAATGCGGAGAAATTACTGTTTGTGCATTTACAATATTCATTGATTTTTGCCATTGAAAAACATCATGTTATTCATATACCAGAAATGATTGAAGCTACTGACTGAATGAAAGGAGCTGGCATCTCACTCTCTTTGAATCTTCTTTATCATGCTAAGAGGAGCAGGAAAAAGCAAAAAATTTCAGAATTGCACCTTGCAATGCGGAGAAATTACTGTTTGTGCATTTACAATATTCAATGATTTTTGCCATTGAAAAACGTCCAGAAATGATTGAAGCTACTGACTGAATGAAAGGAGCTGGCATCTCACTCTCTTTGAATCTTCTTTATCATGCTAAGAGGAGCAGGAAAAAGCAAAAAATTTCAGAATTGCACCTTTCAATGCGGAGAAATTACTGTTTGTGCATTTACAATATTCATTGATTTTTGCCATTGAAAAACATCATGTTATTCATATTCCAGAAATGATTGAAGCTACTGACTGAATGAAAGGAGTTGGCATCTCACTCTCTTTGAATCTTCTTTATCATGCTAAGAGGAGCAGGAAAAAGCAAAAAATTTCAGAATTGCACCTTGCAATGCGGAGAAATTACTGTTTGTGCATTTACAATATTCAATGATTTTTGCCATTGAAAAACGTCCAGAAATGATTGAAGCTACTGACTGAATGAAAGGAGCTGGCATCTCACTCTCTTTGAATCTTCTTTATCATGCTAAGAGGAGCAGGAAAAAGCAAAAAATTTCAGAATTGCACCTTGCAATGCGGAGAAATTACTGTTTGTGCATTTACAATATTCATTGATTTTTGCCATTGAAAAACATCATGTTATTCATATACCAGAAATGTTTGAAGCTACTGACTGAATGAAAGGAGCTGGCATCTCACTCTCTTTGAATCTTGTTTATCATGCTAAGAGGAGCAGGAAAAAGCAAAAATTTCAGAATTGCACCTTGCAATGCGGAGAAATTACTGTTTGTGCATTTACAATATTCAATGATTTTTGCCATTGAAAAACGTCCAGAAATGATTGAAGCTACTGACTGAATGAAAGGAGCTGGCATCTCACTCTCTTTGAATCTTCTTTACCATGCTAAGAGGAGCAGGAAAAAGCAAAAAATTTCAGAATTGCACCTTGCAATGCAGAGAAATTAGTTTGTGCATTTACAATATTCATTGATTTTTGCCATTGAAAAACATCATGTTATTCATATACCAGAAATGTTTGAAGCTACTGACTGAATGAAAGGAGCTGGCATCTCACTCTCTTTGAATCTTGTTTATCATGCTAAGAGGAGCAGGAAAAAGCAAAAAATTTCAGAATTGCACCTTGCAATGCGGAGAAATTACTGTTTGTGCATTTACAATATTCATTGATTTTTGCCATTGAAAAACGTCCAGAAATGATTGAAGCTACTGACTGAATGAAAGGAGCTGGCATCTCACTCTCTTTGAATCTTCTTTATCATGCTAAGAGGAGCAGGAAAAAGCAAAAAATTTCAGAATTGCACCTTGCAATGCGGAGAAATTACTGTTTGTGCATTTACAATATTCATTGATTTTTGCCATTGAAAAACATCATGTTATTCATATACCAGAAATGTTTGAAGCTACTGACTGAATGAAAGGAGCTGGCATCTCACTCTCTTTGAATCTTCTTTATCATGCTAAGAGGAGCAGGAAAAAGCAAAAAATTTCAGAATTGCACCTTGCAATGCGGAGAAATTACTGTTTGTGCATTTACAATATTCATTGATTTTTGCCATTGAAAAACATCATGTTATTCATATACCAGAAATGATTGAAGCTACTGACTGAATGAAAGGAGCTGGCATCTCACTCTCTTTGAATCTTCTTTATCATGCTAAGAGGAGCAGGAAAAAGCAAAAAATTTCAGAATTGCACCTTGCAATGCGGAGAAATTACTGTTTGTGCATTTACAATATTCAATGATTTTTGCCATTGAAAAACGTCCAGAAATGATTGAAGCTACTGACTGAATGAAAGGAGCTGGCATCTCACTCTCTTTGAATCTTCTTTATCATGCTAAGAGGAGCAGGAAAAAGCAAAAAATTTTAGAATTACACCTTGCAATGCGGAGAAATTACTGTTTGTGCATTTACAATATTCATTGATTTTTGCCATTGAAAAACATCATGTTATTCATATTCCAGAAATGATTGAAGCTACTGACTGAATGAAAGGAGCTGGCATCTCACTCTATTTGAATCTTCTTTATCATGCTAAGAGGAGCAGGAAAAAGCAAAAAATTTCAGAATTGCACCTTGCAATGCGGAGAAATTACTGTTTGTGCATTTACAATATTCATTGATTTTTGCCATTGAAAAACGTCCAGAAATGATTGAAGCTACTGACTGAATGAAAGGAGCTGGCATCTCACTCTCTTTGAATCTTCTTTATCATGCTAAGAGGAGCAGGAAAAAGCAAAAAATTTCAAATTGCACCTTGCAATGCGGAGAAATTACTGTTTGTGCATTTACAATATTCATTGATTTTTGCCATTGAAAAACATCATGTTATTCTTATACCAGAAATGTTTGAAGCTACTGACTGAATGAAAGGAGCTGGCATCTCACTCTCTTTGAATCTTGTTTATCATGCTAAGAGGAGCAGGAAAAAGCAAAAATTTCAGAATTGCACCTTGCAATGCGGAGAAATTACTGTTTGTGCATTTACAATATTCAATGATTTTTGCCATTGAAAAACGTCCAGAAATGATTGAAGCTACTGACTGAATGAAAGGAGCTGGCATCTCACTCTCTTTGAATCTTCTTTACCATGCTAAGAGGAGCAGGAAAAAGCAAAAAATTTCAGAATTGCACCTTGCAATGCGGAGAAATTACTGTTTGTGCATTTACAATATTCATTGATTTTTGCCATTGAAAAACATCATGTTATTCATATACCAGAAATGATTGAAGCTACTGACTGAATGAAAGGAGCTGGCATCTCACTCTCTTTGAATCTTCTTTATCATGCTAAGAGGAGCAGGAAAAAGCAAAAAATTTCAGAATTGCACCTTGCAATGCGGAGAAATTACTGTTTGTGCATTTACAATATTCATTGATTTTTGCCATTGAAAAACATCGTTATTCATATACCAGAAATGTTTGAAGCTACTGACTGAATGAAAGGAGCTGGCATCTCACTCTCTTTGAATCTTCTTTATCATGCTAAGAGGAGCAGGAAAAAGCAAAAAATTTCAGAATTGCACCTTGCAATGCGGAGAAATTACTGTTTGTGCATTTACAATATTCATTGATTTTTGCCATTGAAAAACGTCCAGAAATGATTGAAGCTACTGACTGAATGAAAGGAGCTGGCATCTCACTCTCTTTGAATCTTCTTTATCATGCTAAGAGGAGCAGGAAAAAGCAAAAAATTTCAGAATTGCACCTTGCAATGCGGAGAAATTACTGTTTGTGCATTTACAATATTCATTGATTTTTGCCATTGAAAAACGTCCAGAAATGATTGAAGCTACTGACTGAATGAAAGGAGCTGGCATCTCACTCTCTTTGAATCTTCTTTATCATGCTAAGAGGAGCAGGAAAAAGCAAAAAATTTCAGAATTGCACCTTGCAATGCGGAGAAATTACTGTTTGTGCATTTACAATATTCATTGATTTTTGCCATTGAAAAACGTCCAGAAATGATTGAAGCTACTGACTGAATGAAAGGAGCTGGCATCTCACTCTCTTTGAATCTTCTTTATCATGCTAAGAGGAGCAGGAAAAAGCAAAAAATTTCAGAATTGCACCTTGCAATGCGGAGAAATTACTGTTTGTGCATTTACAATATTCATTGATTTTTGCCATTGAAAAACATCATGTTATTCATATACCAGAAATGTTTGAAGCTACTGACTGAATGAAAGGAGCTGGCATCTCACTCTCTTTGAATCTTGTTTATCATGCTAAGAGGAGCAGGAAAAAGCAAAAATTTCAGAATTGCACCTTGCAATGCGGAGAAATTACTGTTTGTGCATTTACAATATTCAATGATTTTTGCCATTGAAAAACGTCCAGAAATGATTGAAGCTACTGACTGAATGAAAGGAGCTGGCATCTCACTCTCTTTGAATCTTCTTTATCATGCTAAGAGGAGCAGGAAAAAGCAAAAAATTTCAGAATTGCACCTTGCAATGCGGAGAAATTACTGTTTGTGCATTTACAATATTCATTGATTTTTGCCATTGAAAAACATCATGTTATTCATATACCAGAAATGTTTGAAGCTACTGACTGAATGAAATTAGCTGGCATCTCACTCTCTTTGAATTTTGTTTATCATGCTAAGAGGAGCAGGAAAAAGCAAAAATTTCAGAATTGCACCTTGCAATGCGGAGAAATTACTGTTTGTGCATTTACAATATTCAATGATTTTTGCCATTGAAAAACGTCCAGAAATGATTGAAGCTACTGACTGAATGAAAGGAGCTGGCATCTCACTCTCTTTGAATCTTCTTTACCATGCTAAGAGGAGCAGGAAAAAGCAAAAAATTTCAGAATTGCACCTTGCAATGCGGAGAAATTACTGTTTGTGCATTTACAATATTCATTGATTTTTGCCATTGAAAAACATCATGTTATTCATATACCAGAAATGATTGAAGCTACTGACTGAATGAAAGGAGCTGGCATCTCACTCTCTTTGAATCTTCTTTATCATGCTAAGAGGAGCAGGAAAAAGCAAAAAATTTCAGAATTGCACCTTGCAATGCGGAGAAATTACTGTTTGTGCATTTACAATATTCATTGATTTTTGCCATTGAAAAACATCATGTTATTCATATACCAGAAATGTTTGAAGCTACTGACTGAATGAAAGGAGCTGGCATCTCACTCTCTTTGAATCTTCTTTATCATGCTAAGAGGAGCAGGAAAAAGCAAAAAATTTCAGAATTGCACCTTGCAATGCGGAGAAATTACTGTTTGTGCATTTACAATATTCATTGATTTTTGCCATTGAAAAACGTCCAGAAATGATTGAAGCTACTGACTGAATGAAAGGAGCTGGCATCTCACTCTCTTTGAATCTTCTTTATCATGCTAAGAGGAGCAGGAAAAAGCAAAAAATTTCAGAATTGCACCTTGCAATGCGGAGAAATTACTGTTTGTGCATTTACAATATTCATTGATTTTTGCCATTGAAAAACGTCCAGAAATGATTGAAGCTACTGACTGAATGAAAGGAGCTGGCATCTCACTCTCTTTGAATCTTCTTTATCATGCTAAGAGGAGCAGGAAAAAGCAAAAAATTTCAGAATTGCACCTTGCAATGCGGAGAAATTACTGTTTGTGCATTTACAATATTCATTGATTTTTGCCATTGAAAAACATCATGTTATTCATATACCAGAAATGTTTGAAGCTACTGACTGAATGAAAGGAGCTGGCATCTCACTCTCTTTGAATCTTCTTTATCATGCTAAGAGGAGTAGGAAAAAGCAAAAAATTTCAGAATTGCACCTTGCAATGCGGAGAAATTACTGTTTGTGCATTTACAATATTCATTGATTTTTGCCATTGAAAAACGTCCAGAAATGATTGAAGCTACTGACTGAATGAAAGGAGCTGGCATCTCACTCTCTTTGAATCTTGTTTATCACGCTAAGAGGAGCAGGAAAAAGCAAAAAATTTCAGAATTGCACCTTGCAATGCGGAGAAATTACTGTTTGTGCATTTACAATATTCATTGATTTTTGCCATTGAAAAACGTCCAGAAATGATTGAAGCTACTGACTGAATGAAAGGAGCTGGCATCTCACTCTCTTTGAATCTTCTTTATCGTGCTAAGAGGAGCAGGAAAAAGCAAAAAATTTCAGAATTGCACCTTGCAATGCGGAGAAATTACTGTTTGTGCATTTACAATATTCATTGATTTTTGCCATTGAAAAACATCATGTTATTCATATACCAGAAATGATTGAAGCTACTGACTGAATGAAAGGAGCTGGCATCTCACTCTCTTTGAATCTTCTTTATCATGCTAAGAGGAGCAGGAAAAAGCAAAAAATTTCAGAATTGCACCTTGCAATGCGGAGAAATTACTGTTTGTGCATTTACAATATTCAATGATTTTTGCCATTGAAAAACGTCCAGAAATGATTGAAGCTACTGACTGAATGAAAGGAGCTGGCATCTCACTCTCTTTGAATCTTCTTTATCATGCTAAGAGGAGCAGGAAAAAGCAAAAAATTTCAGAATTGCACCTTGCAATGCGGAGAAATTACTGTTTGTGCATTTACAATATTCATTGATTTTTGCCATTGAAAAACATCATGTTATTCATATTCCAGAAATGATTGAAGCTACTGACTGAATGAAAGGAGCTGGCATCTCACTCTCTTTGAATCTTCTTTATCATGCTAAGAGGAGCAGGAAAAAGCAAAAAATTTCAGAATTGCACCTTGCAATGCGGAGAAATTACTGTTTGTGCATTTACAATATTCAATGATTTTTGCCATTGAAAAACGTCCAGAAATGATTGAAGCTACTGACTGAATGAAAGGAGCTGGCATCTCTCTCTTTGAATCTTCTTTATCATGCTAAGAGGAGCAGGAAAAAGCAAAAAATTTCAGAATTGCACCTTGCAATGCGGAGAAATTACTGTTTGTGCATTTACAATATTCATTGATTTTTGCCATTGAAAAACATCATGTTATTCATATACCAGAAATGTTTGAAGCTACTGACTGAATGAAAGGAGCTGGCATCTCACTCTCTTTGAATCTTCTTTATCATGCTAAGAGGAGCAGGAAAAAGCAAAAAATTTCAGAATTGCACCTTGCAATGCGGAGAAATTACTGTTTGTGCATTTACAATATTCATTGATTTTTGCCATTGAAAAACGTCCAGAAATGATTGTAGCTACTGACTGAATGAAAGGAGCTGGCATCTCACTCTCTTTGAATCTTCTTTATCATGCTAAGAGGAGCAGGAAAAAGCAAAAAATTTCAGAATTGCACCTTGCAATGCGGAGAAATTACTGTTTGTGCATTTACAATATTCATTGATTTTTGCCATTGAAAAACGTCCAGAAATGATTGAAGCTACTGACTGAATGAAAGGAGCTTGCATCTCACTCTCTTTGAATCTTGTTTATCATGCTAAGAGGAGCAGGAAAAAGCAAAAAATTTCAGAATTGCACCTTGCAATGCGGAGAAATTACTGTTTGTGCATTTACAATATTCATTGATTTTTGCCATTGAAAAACATGTTATTCATATACCAGAAATGTTTGAAGCTACTGACTGAATGAAAGGAGCTGGCATCTCACTCTCTTTGAATCTTCTTTATCATGCTAAGAGGAGCAGGAAAAAGCAAAAAATTTCAGAATTGCACCTTGCAATGCGGAGAAATTACTGTTTGTGCATTTACAATATTCATTGATTTTTGCCATTGAAAAACATCATGTTATTCATATACCAGAAATGATTGAAGCTACTGACTGAATGAAAGGAGCTGGCATCTCATTCTCTTTGAATCTTCTTTATCATGCTAAGAGGAGCAGGAAAAAGCAAAAAATTTCAGAATTGCACCTTGCAATGCGGAGAAATTACTGTTTGTGCATTTACAATATTCATTGATTTTTGCCATTGAAAAACATCATGTTATTCATATACCAGAAATGATTGAAGCTACTGACTGAATGAAAGGAGCTGGCATCTCATTCTCTTTGAATCTTCTTTATCATGCTAAGAGGAGCAGGAAAAAGCAAAAAATTTCAGAATTGCACCTTGCAATGCGGAGAAATTACTGTTTGTGCATTTACAATATTCATTGATTTTTGCCATTGAAAAACATCATGTTATTCATATACCAGAAATGTTTGAAGCTACTGACTGAAGGAAAGGAGCTGGCATCTCACTCTCTTTGAATCTTCTTTATCATGCTTAGAGGAGCAGGATAAAGCAAAAAATTTCAGAATTGCACCTTGCAATGCGGAGAAATTACTGTTTGTGCATTTACAATATTCATTGATTTTTGCCATTGACAAACGTCCAGAAATGATTGAAGCTACTGACTGAATGAAAGGAGCTGGCATCTCACTCTCTTTGAATCTTGTTTATCATGCTAAGAGGAGCAGGAAAAAGCAAAAAATTTCAGAATTGCACCTTGCAATGCGGAGAAATTACTGTTTGTGCATTTACAATATTCATTGATTTTTGCCATTGAAAAACGTCCAGAAATGATTGAAGCTACTGACTGAATGAAAGGAGCTGGCATCTCATTCTCTTTGAATCTTCTTTATCATGCTAATAGGAGCAGGAAAAAGCAAAAAATTTCAGAATTGCACCTTGCAATGCGGAGAAATTACTGTTTGTGCATTTACAATATTCATTGATTTTTGCCATTGAAAAACATCATGTTATTCATATACCAGAAATGATTGAAGCTACTGACTGAATGAAAGGAGCTGGCATCTCACTCTCTTTGAATCTTCTTTATCATGCTAAGGTGAGCAGGAAAAAGCAAAAAAATTCAGAATTGCACCTTGCAATGCGGAGAAATTGCTGTTTGTGCATTTACAATATTCAATGATTTTTGCCATTGAAAAACGTCCAGAAATGATTGAAGCTACTGACTGAATGAAAGGAGCTGGCATCTCACTCTCTTTGAATCTTCTTTATCATGCTAAGAGGAGCAGGAAAAAGCAAAAAATTTCAGAATTGCACCTTGCAATGCGGAGAAATTACTGTTTGTGCATCTACAATATTCATTGATTTTTGCCATTGAAAAACATCATGTTATTCATATACCAGAAATGTTTGAAGCTACTGACTGAATGAAAGGAGCTGGCATCTCACTCTCTTTGAATCTTTTTTATCATGCTAAGAGGAGCAGGAAAAAGCAAAAAATTTCAGAATTGCACCTTGCAATGCGGAGAAATTACTGTTTGTGCATTTACAATATTCATTGATTTTTGCCATTGAAAAACGTCCAGAAATGATTGAAGCTACTGACTGAATGAAAGGAACTGGCATCTCACTCTCTTTGAATCTTGTTTATCATGCTAAGAGGAGCAGGAAAAAGCAAAAAATTTCAGAATTGCACCTTGCAATGCGGAGAAATTACTGTTTGTGCATTTACAATATTCATTGATTTTTGCCATTGAAAAACGTCCAGAAATGATTGAAGCTACTGACTGAATGAAAGGAGCTGGCATCTCACTCTCTTTGAATCTTCTTTATCATGCTAAGAGGAGCAGGAAAAAGCAAAAAATTTCAGAATTGCACCTTGCAATGCGGAGAAATTACTGTTTGTGCATTTACAATATTCATTGATTTTTGCCATTGAAAAACATCATGTTATTCATATACCAGAAATGATTGAAGCTACTGACTGAATGAAAGGAGCTGGCATCTCATTCTCTTTGAATCTTCTTTATCATGCTAAGAGGAGCAGGAAAAAGCAAAAAATTTCAGAATTGCACCTTGCAATGCGGAGAAATTACTGTTTGTGCATTTACAATATTCAATGATTTTTGCCATTGAAAAACGTCCAGAAATGATTGAAGCTACTGACTGAATGAAAGGAGCTGGCATCTCACTCTCTTTGAATCTTGTTTATCATGCTAAGAGGAGCAGGAAAAAGCAAAAAATTTCAGAATTGCACCTTGCAATGCGGAGAAATTACTGTTTGTGCATTTACAATATTCATTGATTTTTGCCATTGAAAAACGTCCAGAAATGATTGAAGCTACTGACTGAATGAAAGGAGCTGGTATCTCACTCTCTTTGAATCTTCTTTATCATGCTAAGAGGAGCAGGAAAAAGCAAAAAATTTCAGAATTGCACCTTGCAATGCGGAGAAATTACTGTTTGTGCATTTACAATATTCATTGATTTTTGCCATTGAAAAACGTCCAGAAATGATTGAAGCTACTGACTGAATGAAAGGAGCTGGCATCTCACTCTCTTTGAATCTTCTTTATCATGCTAAGAGGAGCAGGAAAAAGCAAAAAATTTCAGAATTGCACCTTGCAATGCGGAGAAATTACTGTTTGTGCATTTACAATATTCATTGATTTTTGCCATTGAAAAACGTCCAGAAATGATTGAAGCTACTGACTGAATGAAAGGAGCTGGCATCTCACTCTCTTTGAATCTTCTTTATCATGCTAAGAGGAGCAGGAAAAAGCAAAACATTTCAGAATTGCACCTTGCAATGCGGAGAAATTACTGTTTGTGCATTTACAATATTCATTGATTTTTGCCATTGAAAAACGTCCAGAAATGATTGAAGCTACTGACTGAATGAAAGGAGCTGGCATCTCACTCTCTTTGAATCTTGTTTATCATGCTAAGAGGAGCAGGAAAAAGCAAAAAATTTCAGAATTGCACCTTGCAATGCGGAGAAATTACTGTTTGTGCATTTACAATATTCATTGATTTTTGCCATTGAAAAACGTCCAGAAATGATTGAAGCTACTGACTGAATGAAAGGAGCTGGCATCTCACTCTCTTTGAATCTTCTTTATCATGCTAAGAGGAGCAGGAAAAAGCAAAAAATTTCAGAATTGCACCTTGCAATGCGGAGAAATTACTGTTTGTGCATTTACAATATTCATTGATTTTTGCCATTGAAAAACGTCCAGAAATGATTGAAGCTACTGACTGAATGAAAGGAGCTGGCATCTCACTCTCTTTGAATCTTGTTTATCATGCTAAGAGGAGCAGGAAAAAGCAAAAATTTCAGAATTGCACCTTGCAATGCGGAGAAATTACTGTTTGTGCATTTACAATATTCAATGATTTTTGCCATTGAAAAACGTCCAGAAATGATTGAAGCTACTGACTGAATGAAAGGAGCTGGCATCTCACTCTCTTTGAATCTTCTTTACCATGCTAAGAGGAGCAGGAAAAAGCAAAAAATTTCAGAATTGCACCTTGCAATGCGGAGAAATTACTGTTTGTGCATTTACAATATTCATTGATTTTTGCCATTGAAAAACATCATGTTATTCATATACCAGAAATGTTTGAAGCTACTGACTGAATGAAAGGAGCTGGCATCTCACTCTCTTTGAATCTTCTTTATCATGCTAAGAGGAGCAGGAAAAAGCAAAAAATTTCAGAATTGCACCTTGCAATGCGGAGAAATTACTGTCTGTGCATTTACAATATTCATTGATTTTTGCCACTGAAAAACGTCCAGAAATGATTGAAGCTACTGACTGAATGAAAGGAGCTGGCATTTCACTCTCTTTGATTCTTCTTTATCATGCTAAGAGGAGCAGGAAAAAGCAAAAAATTTCAGAATTGCACCTTGCAATGTGGAGAAATTACTGTTTGTGCATTTACAATATTCATTGATTTTTGCCATTGAAAAACGTCCAGAAATGATTGAAGCTACTGACTGAATGAAAGGAGCTGGCATCTCACTCTCTTTGAATCTTCTTTATCATGCTAAGAGGAGCAGGAAAAAGCAAAAAATTTCAGAATTGCACCTTGCAATGCGGAGAAATTACTGTTTGTGCATTTACAATATTCATTGATTTTTGCCATTGAAAAACATCATGTTATTCATATACCAGAAATGTTTGAAGCTACTGACTGAAGGAAAGGAGCTGGCATCTCACTCTCTTTGAATCTTCTTTATCATGCTTAGAGGAGCAGGAAAAAGCAAAAAATTTCAGAATTGCACCTTGCAATGCGGAGAAATTACTGTTTGTGCATTTACAATATTCATTGATTTTTGCCATTGAAAAACGTCCAGAAATGATTGAAGCTACTGACTGAATGAAAGGAGCTGGCATCTCACTCTCTTTGAATCTTGTTTATCATGCTAAGAGGAGCAGGAAAAAGCAAAAAATTTCAGAATTGCACCTTGCAATGCGGAGAAATTACTGTTTGTGCATTTACAATATTCATTGATTTTTGCCATTGAAAAACATCATGTTATTCATATAAGAGAAATGTTTGAAGCTACTGACTGAATGAAAGGAGCTGGCATCTCACTCTCTTTGAATCTTCTTTATCATGCTAAGAGGAGCAGGAAAAAGCAAAAAATTTCAGAATTGCACCTTGCAATGCGGAGAAATTACTGTTTGTGCATTTACAATATTCATTGATCTTTGCCATTGAAAAACGTCCAGAAATGATTGAAGCTACTGACTGAATGAAAGGAGCTGGCATCTCACTCTCTTTGAATCTTCTTTATCATGCTAAGAGGAGCAGGAAAAAGCAAAAATATCTCAGAATTGCACCTTGCAATGCGGAGAAATTTCTGTTTGTGCATTTACAATATTCATTGATTTTTGCCATTGAAAAACGTCCAGAAATGATTGAAGCTACTGACTGAATGAAAGGAGCTGGCATCTCACTCTCTTTGAATCTTCTTTATCATGCTAAGAGGAGCAGGAAAAAGCAAAAAATTTCAGAATTGCACCTTGCAATGCGGAGAAATTACTGTTTGTGCATTTACAATATTCATTGATTTTTGCATTGAAAAACATCATGTTATTCATATACCAGAAATGTTTGAAGCTACTGACTGAATGAAAGGAGCTGGCATCTCACTCTCTTTGAATCTTCTTTATCATGCTAAGAGGAGCAGGAAAAAGCAAAAAATTTCAGAATTGCACCTTGCAATGCGGAGAAATTACTGTCTGTGCATTTACAATATTCATTGATTTTTGCCACTGAAAAACGTCCAGAAATGATTGAAGCTACTGACTGAATGAAAGGAGCTGGCATCTCACTCTCTTTGATTCTTCTTTATCATGCTAAGAGGAGCAGGAAAAAGCAAAAAATTTCAGAATTGCACCTTGCAATGCGGAGAAATTACTGTTTGTGCATTTACAATATTCATTGATTTTTGCCATTGAAAAACGTCCAGAAATGATTGAAGCTACTGACTGAATGAAAGGAGCTGGCATCTCACTCTCTTTGAATCTTCTTTATCATGCTAAGAGGAGCAGGAAAAAGCAAAAAATTTCAGAATTGCACCTTGCAATGCGGAGAAATTACTGTTTGTGCATTTACAATATTCATTGATTTTTGCCATTGAAAAACGTCCAGAAATGATTGAAGCTACTGACTGAATGAAAGGAGCTGGCATCTCACTCTCTTTGAATCTTCTTTATCATGCTAAGAGGAGCAGGAAAAAGCAAAACATTTCAGAATTGCACCTTGCAATGCGGAGAAATTACTGTTTGTGCATTTACAATATTCATTGATTTTTGCCATTGAAAAACGTCCAGAAATGATTGAAGCTACTGACTGAATGAAAGGAGCTGGCATCTCACTCTCTTTGAATCTTGTTTATCATGCTAAGAGGAGCAGGAAAAAGCAAAAAATTTCAGAATTGCACCTTGCAATGCGGAGAAATTACTGTTTGTGCATTTACAATATTCATTGATTTTTGCCATTGAAAAACGTCCAGAAATGATTGAAGCTACTGACTGAATGAAAGGAGCTGGCATCTCACTCTCTTTGAATCTTCTTTATCATGCTAAGAGGAGCAGGAAAAAGCAAAAAATTTCAGAATTGCACCTTGCAATGCGGAGAAATTACTGTTTGTGCATTTACAATATTCATTGATTTTTGCCATTGAAAAACGTCCAGAAATGATTGAAGCTACTGACTGAATGAAAGGAGCTGGCATCTCACTCTCTTTGAATCTTGTTTATCATGCTAAGAGGAGCAGGAAAAAGCAAAAATTTCAGAATTGCACCTTGCAATGCGGAGAAATTACTGTTTGTGCATTTACAATATTCAATGATTTTTGCCATTGAAAAACGTCCAGAAATGATTGAAGCTACTGACTGAATGAAAGGAGCTGGCATCTCACTCTCTTTGAATCTTCTTTACCATGCTAAGAGGAGCAGGAAAAAGCAAAAAATTTCAGAATTGCACCTTGCAATGCGGAGAAATTACTGTTTGTGCATTTACAATATTCATTGATTTTTGCCATTGAAAAACATCATGTTATTCATATACCAGAAATGTTTGAAGCTACTGACTGAATGAAAGGAGCTGGCATCTCACTCTCTTTGAATCTTCTTTATCATGCTAAGAGGAGCAGGAAAAAGCAAAAAATTTCAGAATTGCACCTTGCAATGCGGAGAAATTACTGTTTGTGCATTTACAATATTCATTGATCTTTGCCATTGAAAAACGTCCAGAAATGATTGAAGCTACTGACTGAATGAAAGGAGCTGGCATCTCACTCTCTTTGAATCTTCTTTATCATGCTAAGAGGAGCAGGAAAAAGCAAAAATATCTCAGAATTGCACCTTGCAATGCGGAGAAATTTCTGTTTGTGCATTTACAATATTCATTGATTTTTGCCATTGAAAAACGTCCAGAAATGATTGAAGCTACTGACTGAATGAAAGGAGCTGGCATCTCACTCTCTTTGAATCTTCTTTATCATGCTAAGAGGAGCAGGAAAAAGCAAAAAATTTCAGAATTGCACCTTGCAATGCGGAGAAATTACTGTTTGTGCATTTACAATATTCATTGATTTTTGCATTGAAAAACATCATGTTATTCATATACCAGAAATGTTTGAAGCTACTGACTGAATGAAAGGAGCTGGCATCTCACTCTCTTTGAATCTTCTTTATCATGCTAAGAGGAGCAGGAAAAAGCAAAAAATTTCAGAATTGCACCTTGCAATGCGGAGAAATTACTGTCTGTGCATTTACAATATTCATTGATTTTTGCCACTGAAAAACGTCCAGAAATGATTGAAGCTACTGACTGAATGAAAGGAGCTGGCATCTCACTCTCTTTGATTCTTCTTTATCATGCTAAGAGGAGCAGGAAAAAGCAAAAAATTTCAGAATTGCACCTTGCAATGTGGAGAAATTACTGTTTGTGCATTTACAATATTCATTGATTTTTTCCATTGAAAAACGTCCAGAAATGATTGAAGCTACTGACTGAATGAAAGGAGCTGGCATCTCACTCTCTTTGAATCTTCTTTATCATGCTAAGAGGAGCAGGAAAAAGCAAAAAATTTCAGAATTGCACCTTGCAATGCGGAGAAATTACTGTTTGTGCATTTACAATATTCATTGATTTTTGCCATTGAAAAACATCATGTTATTCATATACCAGAAATGATTGAAGCTACTGACTGAATGAAAGGAGCTGGCATCTCACTCTCTTTGAATCTTCTTTATCATGCTAAGGTGAGCAGGAAAAAGCAAAAAAATTCAGAATTGCACCTTGCAATGCGGAGAAATTGCTGTTTGTGCATTTACAATATTCAATGATTTTTGCCATTGAAAAACGTCCAGAAATGATTGAAGCTACTGACTGAATGAAAGGAGCTGGCATCTCACTCTCTTTGAATCTTCTTTATCATGCTAAGAGGAGCAGGAAAAAGCAAAAAATTTCAGAATTGCACCTTGCAATGCGGAGAAATTACTGTTTGTGCATCTACAATATTCATTGATTTTTGCCATTGAAAAACATCATGTTATTCATATACCAGAAATGTTTGAAGCTACTGACTGAATGAAAGGAGCTGGCATCTCACTCTCTTTGAATCTTTTTTATCATGCTAAGAGGAGCAGGAAAAAGCAAAAAATTTCAGAATTGCACCTTGCAATGCGGAGAAATTACTGTTTGTGCATTTACAATATTCATTGATTTTTGCCATTGAAAAACGTCCAGAAATGATTGAAGCTACTGACTGAATGAAAGGAACTGGCATCTCACTCTCTTTGAATCTTGTTTATCATGCTAAGAGGAGCAGGAAAAAGCAAAAAATTTCAGAATTGCACCTTGCAATGCGGAGAAATTACTGTTTGTGCATTTACAATATTCATTGATTTTTGCCATTGAAAAACGTCCAGAAATGATTGAAGCTACTGACTGAATGAAAGGAACTGGCATCTCACTCTCTTTGAATCTTGTTTATCATGCTAAGAGGAGCAGGAAAAAGCAAAAAATTTCAGAATTGCACCTTGCAATGCGGAGAAATTACTGTTTGTGCATTTACAATATTCATTGATTTTTGCCATTGAAAAACGTCCAGAAATGATTGAAGCTACTGACTGAATGAAAGGAGCTGGCATCTCACTCTCTTTGAATCTTCTTTATCATGCTAAGAGGAGCAGGAAAAAGCAAAAAATTTCAGAATTGCACCTTGCAATGCGGAGAAATTACTGTTTGTGCATTTACAATATTCATTGATTTTTGCCATTGAAAAACATCATGTTATTCATATACCAGAAATGATTGAAGCTACTGACTGAATGAAAGGAGCTGGCATCTCATTCTCTTTGAATCTTCTTTATCATGCTAAGAGGAGCAGGAAAAAGCAAAAAATTTCAGAATTGCACCTTGCAATGCGGAGAAATTACTGTTTGTGCATTTACAATATTCAATGATTTTTGCCATTGAAAAACGTCCAGAAATGATTGAAGCTACTGACTGAATGAAAGGAGCTGGCATCTCACTCTCTTTGAATCTTGTTTATCATGCTAAGAGGAGCAGGAAACAGCAAAAAATTTCAGAATTGCACCTTGCAATGCGGAGAAATTACTGTTTGTGCATTTACAATATTCATTGATTTTTGCCATTGAAAAACGTCCAGAAATGATTGAAGCTACTGACTGAATGAAAGGAGCTGGCATCTCACTCTCTTTGAATCTTCTTTATCATGCTAAGAGGAGCAGGAAAAAGCAAAAAATTTCAGAATTGCACCTTGCAATGCGGAGAAATTACTGTTTGTGCATTTACAATATTCATTGATTTTTGCCATTGAAAAACGTCCAGAAATGATTGAAGCTACTGACTGAATGTAAGGAGCTGGCATCTCACTCTCTTTGAATCTTCTTTATCATGCTAAGAGGAGCAGGAAAAAGCAAAAAATTTCAGAATTGCACCTTGCAATGCGGAGAAATTACTGTTTGTGCATTTACAATATTCATTGATTTTTGCCATTGAAAAACGTCCAGAAATGATTGAAGCTACTGACTGAATGAAAGGAGCTGGCATCTCACTCTCTTTGAATCTTCTTTATCATGCTAAGAGGAGCAGGAAAAAGCAAAACATTTCAGAATTGCACCTTGCAATGCGGAGAAATTACTGTTTGTGCATTTACAATATTCATTGATTTTTGCCATTGAAAAACGTCCAGAAATGATTGAAGCTACTGACTGAATGAAAGGAGCTGGCATCTCACTCTCTTTGAATCTTGTTTATCATGCTAAGAGGAGCAGGAAAAAGCAAAAAATTTCAGAATTGCACCTTGCAATGCGGAGAAATTACTGTTTGTGCATTTACAATATTCATTGATTTTTGCCATTGAAAAACGTCCAGAAATGATTGAAGCTACTGACTGAATGAAAGGAGCTGGCATCTCACTCTCTTTGAATCTTCTTTATCATGCTAAGAGGAGCAGGAAAAAGCAAAAAATTTCAGAATTGCACCTTGCAATGCGGAGAAATTACTGTTTGTGCATTTACAATATTCATTGATTTTTGCCATTGAAAAACGTCCAGAAATGATTGAAGCTACTGACTGAATGAAAGGAGCTGGCATCTCACTCTCTTTGAATCTTGTTTATCATGCTAAGAGGAGCAGGAAAAAGCAAAAATTTCAGAATTGCACCTTGCAATGCGGAGAAATTACTGTTTGTGCATTTACAATATTCAATGATTTTTGCCATTGAAAAACGTCCAGAAATGATTGAAGCTACTGACTGAATGAAAGGAGCTGGCATCTCACTCTCTTTGAATCTTCTTTACCATGCTAAGAGGAGCAGGAAAAAGCAAAAAATTTCAGAATTGCACCTTGCAATGCGGAGAAATTACTGTTTGTGCATTTACAATATTCATTGATTTTTGCCATTGAAAAACATCATGTTATTCATATACCAGAAATGTTTGAAGCTACTGACTGAATGAAAGGAGCTGGCATCTCACTCTCTTTGTATCTTCTTTATCATGCTAAGAGGAGCAGGAAAAAGCAAAAAATTTCAGAATTGCACCTTGCAATGCGGAGAAATTACTGTTTGTGCATTTACAATATTCAATGATTTTTGCCATTGAAAAACGTCCAGAAATGATTGAAGCTACTGACTGAATGAAAGGAGCTGGCATCTCACTCTCTTTGAATCTTGTTTATCATGCTAAGAGGAGCAGGAAAAAGCAAAAAATTTCAGAATTGCACCTTGCAATGCGGAGAAATTACTGTTTGTGCATTTACAATATTCATTGATTTTTGCCATTGAAAAACGTCCAGAAATGATTGAAGCTACTGACTGAATGAAAGGAGCTGGCATCTCACTCTCTTTGAATCTTCTTTATCATGCTAAGAGGAGCAGGAAAAAGCAAAAAATTTCAGAATTGCACCTTGCAATGCGGAGAAATTACTGTTTGTGCATTTACAATATTCATTGATTTTTGCCATTGAAAAACGTCCAGAAATGATTGAAGCTACTGACTGAATGAAAGGAGCTGGCATCTCACTCTCTTTGAATCTTCTTTATCATGCTAAGAGGAGCAGGAAAAAGCAAAAAATTTCAGAATTGCACCTTGCAATGCGGAGAAATTACTGTTTGTGCATTTACAATATTCAATGATTTTTGCCATTGAAAAACGTCCAGAAATGATTGAAGCTACTGACTGAATGAAAGGAGCTGGCATCTCACTCTCTTTGAATCTTCTTTACCATGCTAAGAGGAGCAGGAAAAAGCAAAAAATTTCAGAATTGCACCTTGCAATGCGGAGAAATTACTGTTTGTGCATTTACAATATTCATTGATTTTTGCCATTGAAAAACATCATGTTATTCATATACCAGAAATGTTTGAAGCTACTGACTGAATGAAAGGAGCTGGCATCTCACTCTCTTTGTATCTTCTTTATCATGCTAAGAGGAGCAGGAAAAAGCAAAAAATTTCAGAATTGCACCTTGCAATGCGGAGAAATTACTGTTTGTGCATTTACAATATTCAATGATTTTTGCCATTGAAAAACGTCCAGAAATGATTGAAGCTACTGACTGAATGAAAGGAGCTGGCATCTCACTCTCTTTGAATCTTGTTTATCATGCTAAGAGGAGCAGGAAAAAGCAAAAAATTTCAGAATTGCACCTTGCAATGCGGAGAAATTACTGTTTGTGCATTTACAATATTCATTGATTTTTGCCATTGAAAAACGTCCAGAAATGATTGAAGCTACTGACTGAATGAAAGGAGCTGGCATCTCACTCTCTTTGAATCTTCTTTATCATGCTAAGAGGAGCAGGAAAAAGCAAAAAATTTCAGAATTGCACCTTGCAATGCGGAGAAATTACTGTTTGTGCATTTACAATATTCATTGATTTTTGCCATTGAAAAACGTCCAGAAATGATTGAAGCTACTGACTGAATGAAAGGAGCTGGCATCTCACTCTCTTTGAATCTTCTTTATCATGCTAAGAGGAGCAGGAAAAAGCAAAAAATTTCAGAATTGCACCTTGCAATGCGGAGAAATTACTGTTTGTGCATTTACAATATTCATTGATTTTTGCCATTGAAAAACGTCCAGAAATGATTGAAGCTACTGACTGAATGAAAGGAGCTGGCATCTCACTCTCTTTGAATCTTCTTTATCATGCTAAGAGGAGCAGGAAAAAGCAAAACATTTCAGAATTGCACCTTGCAATGCGGAGAAATTACTGTTTGTGCATTTACAATATTCATTGATTTTTGCCATTGAAAAACGTCCAGAAATGATTGAAGCTACTGACTGAATGAAAGGAGCTGGCATCTCACTCTCTTTGAATCTTGTTTATCATGCTAAGAGGAGCAGGAAAAAGCAAAAAATTTCAGAATTGCACCTTGCAATGCGGAGAAATTACTGTTTGTGCATTTACAATATTCATTGATTTTTGCCATTGAAAAACGTCCAGAAATGATTGAAGCTACTGACTGAATGAAAGGAGCTGGCATCTCACTCTCTTTGAATCTTCTTTATCATGCTAAGAGGAGCAGGAAAAAGCAAAAAATTTCAGAATTGCACCTTGCAATGCGGAGAAATTACTGTTTGTGCATTTACAATATTCATTGATTTTTGCCATTGAAAAACGTCCAGAAATGATTGAAGCTACTGACTGAATGAAAGGAGCTGGCATCTCACTCTCTTTGAATCTTGTTTATCATGCTAAGAGGAGCAGGAAAAAGCAAAAATTTCAGAATTGCACCTTGCAATGCGGAGAAATTACTGTTTGTGCATTTACAATATTCAATGATTTTTGCCATTGAAAAACGTCCAGAAATGATTGAAGCTACTGACTGAATGAAAGGAGCTGGCATCTCACTCTCTTTGAATCTTCTTTACCATGCTAAGAGGAGCAGGAAAAAGCAAAAAATTTCAGAATTGCACCTTGCAATGCGGAGAAATTACTGTTTGTGCATTTACAATATTCATTGATTTTTGCCATTGAAAAACATCATGTTATTCATATACCAGAAATGTTTGAAGCTACTGACTGAATGAAAGGAGCTGGCATCTCACTCTCTTTGAATCTTCTTTATCATGCTAAGAGGAGCAGGAAAAAGCAAAAAATTTCAGAATTGCACCTTGCAATGCGGAGAAATTACTGTCTGTGCATTTACAATATTCATTGATTTTTGCCACTGAAAAACGTCCAGAAATGATTGAAGCTACTGACTGAATGAAAGGAGCTGGCATTTCACTCTCTTTGATTCTTCTTTATCATGCTAAGAGGAGCAGGAAAAAGCAAAAAATTTCAGAATTGCACCTTGCAATGTGGAGAAATTACTGTTTGTGCATTTACAATATTCATTGATTTTTGCCATTGAAAAACGTCCAGAAATGATTGAAGCTACTGACTGAATGAAAGGAGCTGGCATCTCACTCTCTTTGAATCTTCTTTATCATGCTAAGAGGAGCAGGAAAAAGCAAAAAATTTCAGAATTGCACCTTGCAATGCGGAGAAATTACTGTTTGTGCATTTACAATATTCATTGATTTTTGCCATTGAAAAACATCATGTTATTCATATACCAGAAATGTTTGAAGCTACTGACTGAAGGAAAGGAGCTGGCATCTCACTCTCTTTGAATCTTCTTTATCATGCTTAGAGGAGCAGGAAAAAGCAAAAAATTTCAGAATTGCACCTTGCAATGCGGAGAAATTACTGTTTGTGCATTTACAATATTCATTGATTTTTGCCATTGAAAAACGTCCAGAAATGATTGAAGCTACTGACTGAATGAAAGGAGCTGGCATCTCACTCTCTTTGAATCTTGTTTATCATGCTAAGAGGAGCAGGAAAAAGCAAAAAATTTCAGAATTGCACCTTGCAATGCGGAGAAATTACTGTTTGTGCATTTACAATATTCATTGATTTTTGCCATTGAAAAACATCATGTTATTCATATAAGAGAAATGTTTGAAGCTACTGACTGAATGAAAGGAGCTGGCATCTCACTCTCTTTGAATCTTCTTTATCATGCTAAGAGGAGCAGGAAAAAGCAAAAAATTTCAGAATTGCACCTTGCAATGCGGAGAAATTACTGTTTGTGCATTTACAATATTCATTGATCTTTGCCATTGAAAAACGTCCAGAAATGATTGAAGCTACTGACTGAATGAAAGGAGCTGGCATCTCACTCTCTTTGAATCTTCTTTATCATGCTAAGAGGAGCAGGAAAAAGCAAAAATATCTCAGAATTGCACCTTGCAATGCGGAGAAATTTCTGTTTGTGCATTTACAATATTCATTGATTTTTGCCATTGAAAAACGTCCAGAAATGATTGAAGCTACTGACTGAATGAAAGGAGCTGGCATCTCACTCTCTTTGAATCTTCTTTATCATGCTAAGAGGAGCAGGAAAAAGCAAAAAATTTCAGAATTGCACCTTGCAATGCGGAGAAATTACTGTTTGTGCATTTACAATATTCATTGATTTTTGCATTGAAAAACATCATGTTATTCATATACCAGAAATGTTTGAAGCTACTGACTGAATGAAAGGAGCTGGCATCTCACTCTCTTTGAATCTTCTTTATCATGCTAAGAGGAGCAGGAAAAAGCAAAAAATTTCAGAATTGCACCTTGCAATGCGGAGAAATTACTGTCTGTGCATTTACAATATTCATTGATTTTTGCCACTGAAAAACGTCCAGAAATGATTGAAGCTACTGACTGAATGAAAGGAGCTGGCATCTCACTCTCTTTGATTCTTCTTTATCATGCTAAGAGGAGCAGGAAAAAGCAAAAAATTTCAGAATTGCACCTTGCAATGTGGAGAAATTACTGTTTGTGCATTTACAATATTCATTGATTTTTGCCATTGAAAAACGTCCAGAAATGATTGAAGCTACTGACTGAATGAAAGGAGCTGGCATCTCACTCTCTTTGAATCTTCTTTATCATGCTAAGAGGAGCAGGAAAAAGCAAAAAATTTCAGAATTGCACCTTGCAATGCGGAGAAATTACTGTTTGTGCATTTACAATATTCATTGATTTTTGCCATTGAAAAACATCGTTATTCATATACCAGAAATGTTTGAAGCTACTGACTGAAGGAAAGGAGCTGGCATCTCACTCTCTTTGAATCTTCTTTATCATGCTTAGAGGAGCAGGAAAAAGCAAAAAATTTCAGAATTGCACCTTGCAATGCGGAGAAATTACTGTTTGTGCATTTACAATATTCATTGATTTTTGCCATTGACAAACGTCCAGAAATGATTGAAGCTACTGACTGAATGAAAGGAGCTGGCATCTCACTCTCTTTGAATCTTCTTTATCATGCTAAGAGGAGCAGGAAAAAGCAAAAAATTTCAGAATTGCACCTTGCAATGCGGAGAAATTACTGTTTGTGCATCTACAATATTCATTGATTTTTGCCATTGAAAAACATCATGTTATTCATATACCAGAAATGTTTGAAGCTACTGACTGAATGAAAGGAGCTGGCATCTCACTCTCTTTGAATCTTTTTTATCATGCTAAGAGGAGCAGGAAAAAGCAAAAAATTTCAGAATTGCACCTTGCAATGCGGAGAAATTACTGTTTGTGCATTTACAATATTCATTGATTTTTGCCATTGAAAAACGTCCAGAAATGATTGAAGCTACTGACTGAATGAAAGGAACTGGCATCTCACTCTCTTTGAATCTTGTTTATCATGCTAAGAGGAGCAGGAAAAAGCAAAAAATTTCAGAATTGCACCTTGCAATGCGGAGAAATTACTGTTTGTGCATTTACAATATTCATTGATTTTTGCCATTGAAAAACGTCCAGAAATGATTGAAGCTACTGACTGAATGAAAGGAGCTGGCATCTCACTCTCTTTGAATCTTCTTTATCATGCTAAGAGGAGCAGGAAAAAGCAAAAAATTTCAGAATTGCACCTTGCAATGCGGAGAAATTACTGTTTGTGCATTTACAATATTCATTGATTTTTGCCATTGAAAAACATCATGTTATTCATATACCAGAAATGATTGAAGCTACTGACTGAATGAAAGGAGCTGGCATCTCATTCTCTTTGAATCTTCTTTATCATGCTAAGAGGAGCAGGAAAAAGCAAAAAATTTCAGAATTGCACCTTGCAATGCGGAGAAATTACTGTTTGTGCATTTACAATATTCAATGATTTTTGCCATTGAAAAACGTCCAGAAATGATTGAAGCTACTGACTGAATGAAAGGAGCTGGCATCTCACTCTCTTTGAATCTTGTTTATCATGCTAAGAGGAGCAGGAAAAAGCAAAAAATTTCAGAATTGCACCTTGCAATGCGGAGAAATTACTGTCTGTGCATTTACAATATTCATTGATTTTTGCCACTGAAAAACGTCCAGAAATGATTGAAGCTACTGACTGAATGAAAGGAGCTGGCATCTCACTCTCTTTGATTCTTCTTTATCATGCTAAGAGGAGCAGGAAAAAGCAAAAAATTTCAGAATTGCACCTTGCAATGTGGAGAAATTACTGTTTGTGCATTTACAATATTCATTGATTTTTGCCATTGAACAACGTCCAGAAATGATTGAAGCTACTGACTGAATGAAAGGAGCTGGCATCTCACTCTCTTTGAATCTTCTTTATCATGCTAAGAGGAGCAGGAAAAAGCAAAAAATTTCAGAATTGCACCTTGCAATGCGGAGAAATTACTGTTTGTGCATTTACAATATTCATTGATTTTTGCCATTGAAAAACATCATGTTATTCATATACCAGAAATGTTTGAAGCTACTGACTGAAGGAAAGGAGCTGGCATCTCACTCTCTTTGAATCTTCTTTATCATGCTTAGAGGAGCAGGATAAAGCAAAAAATTTCAGAATTGCACCTTGCAATGCGGAGAAATTACTGTTTGTGCATTTACAATATTCATTGATTTTTGCCATTGACAAACGTCCAGAAATGATTGAAGCTACTGACTGAATGAAAGGAGCTGGCATCTCACTCTCTTTGAATCTTGTTTATCATGCTAAGAGGAGCAGGAAAAAGCAAAAAATTTCAGAATTGCACCTTGCAATGCGGAGAAATTACTGTTTGTGCATTTACAATATTCATTGATTTTTGCCATTGAAAAACGTCCAGAAATGATTGAAGCTACTGACTGAATGAAAGGAGCTGGCATCTCATTCTCTTTGAATCTTCTTTATCATGCTAAGAGGAGCAGGAAAAAGCAAAAAATTTCAGAATTGCACCTTGCAATGCGGAGAAATTACTGTTTGTGCATTTACAATATTCATTGATTTTTGCCATTGAAAAACATCATGTTATTCATATACCAGAAATGATTGAAGCTACTGACTGAATGAAAGGAGCTGGCATCTCACTCTCTTTGAATCTTCTTTATCATGCTAAGGTGAGCAGGAAAAAGCAAAAAAATTCAGAATTGCACCTTGCAATGCGGAGAAATTGCTGTTTGTGCATTTACAATATTCAATGATTTTTGCCATTGAAAAACGTCCAGAAATGATTGAAGCTACTGACTGAATGAAAGGAGCTGGCATCTCACTCTCTTTGAATCTTCTTTATCATGCTAAGAGGAGCAGGAAAAAGCAAAAAATTTCAGAATTGCACCTTGCAATGCGGAGAAATTACTGTTTGTGCATCTACAATATTCATTGATTTTTGCCATTGAAAAACATCATGTTATTCATATACCAGAAATGTTTGAAGCTACTGACTGAATGAAAGGAGCTGGCATCTCACTCTCTTTGAATCTTTTTTATCATGCTAAGAGGAGCAGGAAAAAGCAAAAAATTTCAGAATTGCACCTTGCAATGCGGAGAAATTACTGTTTGTGCATTTACAATATTCATTGATTTTTGCCATTGAAAAACGTCCAGAAATGATTGAAGCTACTGACTGAATGAAAGGAACTGGCATCTCACTCTCTTTGAATCTTGTTTATCATGCTAAGAGGAGCAGGAAAAAGCAAAAAATTTCAGAATTGCACCTTGCAATGCGGAGAAATTACTGTTTGTGCATTTACAATATTCATTGATTTTTGCCATTGAAAAACGTCCAGAAATGATTGAAGCTACTGACTGAATGAAAGGAGCTGGCATCTCACTCTCTTTGAATCTTCTTTATCATGCTAAGAGGAGCAGGAAAAAGCAAAAAATTTCAGAATTGCACCTTGCAATGCGGAGAAATTACTGTTTGTGCATTTACAATATTCATTGATTTTTGCCATTGAAAAACATCATGTTATTCATATACCAGAAATGATTGAAGCTACTGACTGAATGAAAGGAGCTGGCATCTCATTCTCTTTGAATCTTCTTTATCATGCTAAGAGGAGCAGGAAAAAGCAAAAAATTTCAGAATTGCACCTTGCAATGCGGAGAAATTACTGTTTGTGCATTTACAATATTCAATGATTTTTGCCATTGAAAAACGTCCAGAAATGATTGAAGCTACTGACTGAATGAAAGGAGCTGGCATCTCACTCTCTTTGAATCTTGTTTATCATGCTAAGAGGAGCAGGAAAAAGCAAAAAATTTCAGAATTGCACCTTGCAATGCGGAGAAATTACTGTTTGTGCATTTACAATATTCATTGATTTTTGCCATTGAAAAACGTCCAGAAATGATTGAAGCTACTGACTGAATGAAAGGAGCTGGCATCTCACTCTCTTTGAATCTTCTTTATCATGCTAAGAGGAGCAGGAAAAAGCAAAAAATTTCAGAATTGCACCTTGCAATGCGGAGAAATTACTGTTTGTGCATTTACAATATTCATTGATTTTTGCCATTGAAAAACGTCCAGAAATGATTGAAGCTACTGACTGAATGAAAGGAGCTGGCATCTCACTCTCTTTGAATCTTCTTTATCATGCTAAGAGGAGCAGGAAAAAGCAAAAAATTTCAGAATTGCACCTTGCAATGCGGAGAAATTACTGTTTGTGCATTTACAATATTCATTGATTTTTGCCATTGAAAAACGTCCAGAAATGATTGAAGCTACTGACTGAATGAAAGGAGCTGGCATCTCACTCTCTTTGAATCTTCTTTATCATGCTAAGAGGAGCAGGAAAAAGCAAAACATTTCAGAATTGCACCTTGCAATGCGGAGAAATTACTGTTTGTGCATTTACAATATTCATTGATTTTTGCCATTGAAAAACGTCCAGAAATGATTGAAGCTACTGACTGAATGAAAGGAGCTGGCATCTCACTCTCTTTGAATCTTGTTTATCATGCTAAGAGGAGCAGGAAAAAGCAAAAAATTTCAGAATTGCACCTTGCAATGCGGAGAAATTACTGTTTGTGCATTTACAATATTCATTGATTTTTGCCATTGAAAAACGTCCAGAAATGATTGAAGCTACTGACTGAATGAAAGGAGCTGGCATCTCACTCTCTTTGAATCTTCTTTATCATGCTAAGAGGAGCAGGAAAAAGCAAAAAATTTCAGAATTGCACCTTGCAATGCGGAGAAATTACTGTTTGTGCATTTACAATATTCATTGATTTTTGCCATTGAAAAACGTCCAGAAATGATTGAAGCTACTGACTGAATGAAAGGAGCTGGCATCTCACTCTCTTTGAATCTTGTTTATCATGCTAAGAGGAGCAGGAAAAAGCAAAAATTTCAGAATTGCACCTTGCAATGCGGAGAAATTACTGTTTGTGCATTTACAATATTCAATGATTTTTGCCATTGAAAAACGTCCAGAAATGATTGAAGCTACTGACTGAATGAAAGGAGCTGGCATCTCACTCTCTTTGAATCTTCTTTACCATGCTAAGAGGAGCAGGAAAAAGCAAAAAATTTCAGAATTGCACCTTGCAATGCGGAGAAATTACTGTTTGTGCATTTACAATATTCATTGATTTTTGCCATTGAAAAACATCATGTTATTCATATACCAGAAATGTTTGAAGCTACTGACTGAAGGAAAGGAGCTGGCATCTCACTCTCTTTGAATCTTCTTTATCATGCTTAGAGGAGCAGGAAAAAGCAAAAAATTTCAGAATTGCACCTTGCAATGCGGAGAAATTACTGTTTGTGCATTTACAATATTCATTGATTTTTGCCATTGAAAAACGTCCAGAAATGATTGAAGCTACTGACTGAATGAAAGGAGCTGGCATCTCACTCTCTTTGAATCTTGTTTATCATGCTAAGAGGAGCAGGAAAAAGCAAAAAATTTCAGAATTGCACCTTGCAATGCGGAGAAATTACTGTTTGTGCATTTACAATATTCATTGATTTTTGCCATTGAAAAACGTCCAGAAATGATTGAAGCTACTGACTGAATGAAAGGAGCTGGCATCTCATTCTCTTTGAATCTTCTTTATCATGCTAAGAGGAGCAGGAAAAAGCAAAAAATTTCAGAATTGCACCTTGCAATGCGGAGAAATTACTGTTTGTGCATTTACAATATTCATTGATTTTTGCCATTGAAAAACATCATGTTATTCATATACCAGAAATGATTGAAGCTACTGACTGAATGAAAGGAGCTGGCATCTCACTCTCTTTGAATCTTCTTTATCATGCTAAGATGAGCAGGAAAAAGCAAAAAATTTCAGAATTGCACCTTGCAATGCGGAGAAATTACTGTTTGTGCATTTACAATATTCAATGATTTTTGCCATTGAAAAACGTCCAGAAATGATTGAAGCTACTGACTGAATGAAAGGAGCTGGCATCTCACTCTCTTTGAATCTTCTTTATCATGCTAAGAGGAGCAGGAAAAAGCAAAAAATTTCAGAATTGCACCTTGCAATGCGGAGAAATTACTGTTTGTGCATCTACAATATTCATTGATTTTTGCCATTGAAAAACATCATGTTATTCATATACCAGAAATGTTTGAAGCTACTGACTGAATGAAAGGAGCTGGCATCTCACTCTCTTTGAATCTTTTTTATCATGCTAAGAGGAGCAGGAAAAAGCAAAAAATTTCAGAATTGCACCTTGCAATGCGGAGAAATTACTGTTTGTGCATTTACAATATTCATTGATTTTTGCCATTGAAAAACGTCCAGAAATGATTGAAGCTACTGACTGAATGAAAAGAGCTGGCATCTCACTCTCTTTGAATCTTGTTTATCATGCTAAGAGGAGCAGGAAAAAGCAAAAAATTTCAGAATTGCACCTTGCAATGCGGAGAAATTACTGTTTGTGCATTTACAATATTCATTGATTTTTGCCATTGAAAAACGTCCAGAAATGATTGAAGCTACTGACTGAATGAAAGGAGCTGGCATCTCACTCTCTTTGAATCTTCTTTATCATGCTAAGAGGAGCAGGAAAAAGCAAAAAATTTCAGAATTGCACCTTGCAATGCGGAGAAATTACTGTTTGTGCATTTACAATATTCATTGATTTTTGCCATTGAAAAACATCATGTTATTCATATACCAGAAATGTTTGAAGCTACTGACTGAATGAAAGGAGCTGGCATCTCACTCTCTTTGAATCTTCTTTATCATGCTAAGAGGAGCAGGAAAAAGCAAAAAATTTCAGAATTGCACCTTGCAATGCGGAGAAATTACTGTTTGTGCATTTACAATATTCAATGATTTTTGCCATTGAAAAACGTCCAGAAATGATTGAAGCTACTGACTGAATGAAAGGAGCTGGCATCTCACTCTCTTTGAATCTTCTTTATCATGCTAAGAGGAGCAGGAAAAAGCAAAAAATTTCAGAATTGCACCTTGCAATGCGGAGAAATTACTGTTTGTGCATTTACAATATTCATTGATTTTTGCCATTGAAAAACATCATGTTATTCATATTCCAGAAATGATTGAAGCTACTGACTGAATGAAAGGAGCTGGCATCTCACTCTCTTTGAATCTTCTTTATCATGCTAAGAGGAGCAGGAAAAAGCAAAAAATTTCAGAATTGCACCTTGCAATGCGGAGAAATTACTGTTTGTGCATTTACAATATTCATTGATTTTTGCCATTGAAAAACGTCCAGAAATGATTGAAGCCACTGACTGAATGAAAGAAGCTGGCATCTCACTCTCTTTGAATCTTCTTTATCATGCTAAGAGGAGCAGGAAAAAGCAAAAAATTTCAGAATTGCACCTTGCAATGCGGAGAAATTACTGTTTGTGCTTTTACAATATTCATTGATTTTTGCCATTGAAAAACATCATGTTATTCATATTCCAGAAATGATTGAAGCTACTGACTGAATGAAAGGAGCTGGCATCTCACTCTCTTTGAATCTTCTTTATCATGCTAAGAGGAGCAGGAAAAAGCAAAAAATTTCAGAATTGCACCTTGCAATGCGGAGAAATTACTGTTTGTGCATTTACAATATTCATTGATTTTTGCCATTGAAAAACGTCCAGAAATGATTGAAGCTACTGACTGAATGAAAGGAGCTGGCATCTCACTCTCTTTGAATCTTCTTTATCATGCTAAGAGGAGCAGGAAAAAGCAAAAAATTTCAGAATTGCACCTTGCAATGCGGAGAAATTACTGTTTGTGCATTTACAATATTCATTGATTTTTGCCATTGAAAAACATCATGTTATTCATATACCAGAAATGTTTGAAGCTACTGACTGAATGAAAGGAGCTGGCATCTCACTCTCTTTGAGTCTTCTTTATCATGCTAAGAGGAGCAGAAAAAAGCAAAAAATTTCAGAATTGCACCTTGCAATGCGGAGAAATTACTGTTTGTGCATTTACAATATTCATTGATTTTTGCCATTGAAAAACGTCCAGAAATGATTGCAGCTACTGACTGAATGAAAGGAGCTGGCATCTCACTCTCTTTGAATCTTGTTTATCATGCTAAGAGGAGCAGGAAAAAGCAAAAAATTTCAGAATTGCACCTTGCAATGCGGAGAAATTACTGTTTGTGCATTTACAATATTCATTGATTTTTGCCATTGAAAAACGTCCAGAAATGATTGAAGCTACTGACTGAATGAAAGGAGCTGGCATCTCACTCTCTTTGAATCTTCTTTATCATGCTAAGAGGAGCAGGAAAAAGCAAAAAATTTCAGAATTGCACCTTGCAATGCGGAGAAATTACTGTTTGTGCATTTACAATATTCATTGATTTTTGCCATTGAAAAACATCATGTTATTCATATACCAGAAATGTTTGAAGCTACTGACTGAATGAAAGGAGCTGGCATCTCACTCTCTTTGAATCTTCTTTATCATGCTAAGAGGAGCAGGAAAAAGCAAAAAATTTCAGAATTGCACCTTGCAATGCGGAGAAATTACTGTTTGTGCATTTACAATATTCAATGATTTTTGCCATTGAAAAACGTCCAGAAATGATTGAAGCTACAGACTGAATGAAAGGAGCTGGCATCTCACTCTCTTTGAATCTTCTTTATCATGCTAAGAGGAGCAGGAAAAAGCAAAAAATTTCAGAATTGCACCTTGCAATGCGGAGAAATTACTGTTTGTGCATCTACAATATTCATTGATTTTTGCCATTGAAAAACATCATGTTATTCATATACCAGAAATGTTTGAAGCTACTGACTGAATGAAAGGAGCTGGCATCTCACTCTCTTTGAATCTTTTTTATCATGCTAAGAGGAGCAGGAAAAAGCAAAAAATTTCAGAATTGCACCTTGCAATGCGGAGAAATTACTGTTTGTGCATTTACAATATTCATTGATTTTTGCCATTGAAAAACGTCCAGAAATGATTGAAGCTACTGACTGAATGAAAGGAGCTGGCATCTCACTCTCTTTGAATCATGTTTATCATGCTAAGAGGAGCAGGAAAAAGCAAAAAATTTCAGAATTGCACCTTGCAATGCGGAGAAATTACTGTTTGTGCATTTACAATATTCATTGATTTTTGCCATTGAAAAACGTCCAGAAATGATTGAAGCTACTGACTGAATGAAAGGAGCTGGCATCTCACTCTCTTTGAATCTTCTTTATCATGCTAAGAGGAGCAGGAAAAAGCAAAAAATTTCAGAATTGCACCTTGCAATGCGGAGAAATTACTGTTTGTGCATTTACAATATTCATTGATTTTTGCCATTGAAAAACATCATGTTATTCATATACCAGAAATGTTTGAAGCTACTGACTGAATGAAAGGAGCTGGCATCTCACTCTCTTTGAATCTTCTTTATCATGCTAAGAGGAGCAGGAAAAAGCAAAAAATTTCAGAATTGCACCTTGCAATGCGGAGAAATTACTGTTTGTGCATTTACAATATTCAATGATTTTTGCCATTGAAAAACGTCCAGAAATGATTGAAGCTACTGACTGAATGAAAGGAGCTGGCATCTCACTCTCTTTGAATCTTCTTTATCATGCTAAGAGGAGCAGGAAAAAGCAAAAAATTTCAGAATTGCACCTTGCAATGCGGAGAAATTACTGTTTGTGCATTTACAATATTCATTGATTTTTGCCATTGAAAAACATCATGTTATTCATATTCCAGAAATGATTGAAGCTACTGACTGAATGAAAGGAGCTGGCATCTCACTCTCTTTGAATCTTCTTTATCATGCTAAGAGGAGCAGGAAAAAGCAAAAAATTTCAGAATTGCACCTTGCAATGCGGAGAAATTACTGTTTGTGCATTTACAATATTCATTGATTTTTGCCATTGAAAAACGTCCAGAAATGATTGAAGCCACTGACTGAATGAAAGAAGCTGGCATCTCACTCTCTTTGAATCTTCTTTATCATGCTAAGAGGAGCAGGAAAAAGCAAAAAATTTCAGAATTGCACCTTGCAATGCGGAGAAATTACTGTTTGTGCTTTTACAATATTCATTGATTTTTGCCATTGAAAAACATCATGTTATTCATATTCCAGAAATGATTGAAGCTACTGACTGAATGAAAGGAGCTGGCATCTCACTCTCTTTGAATCTTCTTTATCATGCTAAGAGGAGCAGGAAAAAGCAAAAAATTTCAGAATTGCACCTTGCAATGCGGAGAAATTACTGTTTGTGCATTTACAATATTCATTGATTTTTGCCATTGAAAAACGTCCAGAAATGATTGAAGCTACTGACTGAATGAAAGGAGCTGGCATCTCACTCTCTTTGAATCTTCTTTATCATGCTAAGAGGAGCAGGAAAAAGCAAAAAATTTCAGAATTGCACCTTGCAATGCGGAGAAATTACTGTTTGTGCATTTACAATATTCATTGATTTTTGCCATTGAAAAACATCATGTTATTCATATACCAGAAATGTTTGAAGCTACTGACTGAATGAAAGGAGCTGGCATCTCACTCTCTTTGAGTCTTCTTTATCATGCTAAGAGGAGCAGAAAAAAGCAAAAAATTTCAGAATTGCACCTTGCAATGCGGAGAAATTACTGTTTGTGCATTTACAATATTCATTGATTTTTGCCATTGAAAAACGTCCAGAAATGATTGCAGCTACTGACTGAATGAAAGGAGCTGGCATCTCACTCTCTTTGAATCTTGTTTATCATGCTAAGAGGAGCAGGAAAAAGCAAAAAATTTCAGAATTGCACCTTGCAATGCGGAGAAATTACTGTTTGTGCATTTACAATATTCATTGATTTTTGCCATTGAAAAACGTCCAGAAATGATTGAAGCTACTGACTGAATGAAAGGAGCTGGCATCTCACTCTCTTTGAATCTTCTTTATCATGCTAAGAGGAGCAGGAAAAAGCAAAAAATTTCAGAATTGCACCTTGCAATGCGGAGAAATTACTGTTTGTGCATTTACAATATTCATTGATTTTTGCCATTGAAAAACATCATGTTATTCATATACCAGAAATGTTTGAAGCTACTGACTGAATGAAAGGAGCTGGCATCTCACTCTCTTTGAATCTTCTTTATCATGCTAAGAGGAGCAGGAAAAAGCAAAAAATTTCAGAATTGCACCTTGCAATGCGGAGAAATTACTGTTTGTGCATTTACAATATTCATTGATTTTTGCCATTGAAAAATGTCCAGAAATGATTGAAGCTACTGACTGAATGAAAGGAGCTGGCATCTCACTCTCTTTGAATCTTCTTTATCATGCTAAGAGGAGCAGGAAAAAGCAAAAAATTTCAGAATTGCACCTTGCAATGCGGAGAAATTACTGTTTGTGCATTTACAATATTCATTGATTTTTGCCATTGAAAAACATCATGTTATTCATATACCAGAAATGTTTGAAGCTACTGACTGAATGAAAGGAGCTGGCATCTCACTCTCTTTGAATCTTCTTTATCATGCTAAGAGGAGCAGGAAAAAGCAAAAAATTTCAGAATTGCACCTTGCAATGCGGAGAAATTACTGTTTGTGCATTTACAATATTCAATGATTTTTGCCATTGAAAAACGTCCAGAAATGATTGAAGCTACTGACTGAATGAAAGGAGCTGGCATCTCACTCTCTTTGAATCTTCTTTATCATGCTAAGAGGAGCAGGAAAAAGCAAAAAATTTCAGAATTGCACCTTGCAATGCGGAGAAATTACTGTTTGTGCATTTACAATATTCATTGATTTTTGCCATTGAAAAACATCATGTTATTCATATTCCAGAAATGATTGAAGCTACTGACTGAATGAAAGGAGCTGGCATCTCACTCTCTTTGAATCTTCTTTATCATGCTAAGAGGAGCAGGAAAAAGCAAAAAATTTCAGAATTGCACCTTGCAATGCGGAGAAATTACTGTTTGTGCATTTACAATATTCATTGATTTTTGCCATTGAAAAACGTCCAGAAATGATTGAAGCCACTGACTGAATGAAAGAAGCTGGCATCTCACTCTCTTTGAATCTTCTTTATCATGCTAAGAGGAGCAGGAAAAAGCAAAAAATTTCAGAATTGCACCTTGCAATGCGGAGAAATTACTGTTTGTGCTTTTACAATATTCATTGATTTTTGCCATTGAAAAACATCATGTTATTCATATACCAGAAATGATTGAAGCTACTGACTGAATGAAAGGAGCTGGCATCTCACTCTCTTTGAATCTTCTTTATCATGCTAAGAGGAGCAGGAAAAAGCAAAAAATTTCAGAATTGCACCTTGCAATGCGGAGAAATTACTGTTTGTGCATTTACAATATTCAATGATTTTTGCCATTGAAAAACGTCCAGAAATGATTGAAGCTACTGACTGAATGAAAGGAGCTGGCATCTCACTCTCTTTGAATCTTCTTTATCATGCTAAGAGGAGCAGGAAAAAGCAAAAAATTTCAGAATTGCACCTTGCAATGCGGAGAAATTACTGTTTGTGCATTTACAATATTCATTGATTTTTGCCATTGAAAAACATCATGTTATTCATATACCAGAAATGATTGAAGCTACTGACTGAATGAAAGGAGCTGGCATCTCACTCTCTTTGAATCTTCTTTATCATGCTAAGAGGAGCAGGAAAAAGCAAAAAATTTCAGAATTGCACCTTGCAATGCGGAGAAATTACTGTTTGTGCATTTACAATATTCAATGATTTTTGCCATTGAAAAACGTCCAGAAATGATTGAAGCTACTGACTGAATGAAAGGAGCTGGCATCTCACTCTCTTTGAATCTTCTTTATCATGCTAAGAGGAGCAGGAAAAAGCAAAAAATTTCAGAATTGCACCTTGCAATGCGGAGAAATTACTGTTTGTGCATTTACAATATTCATTGATTTTTGCCATTGAAAAACATCATGTTATTCATATTCCAGAAATGATTGAAGCTACTGACTGAATGAAAGGAGCTGGCATCTCACTCTCTTTGAATCTTCTTTATCATGCTAAGAGGAGCAGGAAAAAGCAAAAAATTTCAGAATTGCACCTTGCAATGCGGAGAAATTACTGTTTGTGCATTTACAATATTCAATGATTTTTGCCATTGAAAAACGTCCAGAAATGATTGAAGCTACTGACTGAATGAAAGGAGCTGGCATCTCACTCTCTTTGAATCTTCTTTATCATGCTAAGAGGAGCAGGAAAAAGCAAAAAATTTCAGAATTGCACCTTGCAATGCGGAGAAATTACTGTTTGTGCATTTACAATATTCATTGATTTTTGCCATTGAAAAACGTCCAGAAATGATTGTAGCTACTGACTGAATGAAAGGAGCTGGCATCTCACTCTCTCTGAATCTTCTTTATCATGCTAAGAGGAGCAGGAAAAAGCAAAAAATTTCAGAATTGCACCTTGCAATGCGGAGAAATTACTGTTTGTGCATTTACAATATTCATTGATTTTTGCCATTGAAAAACGTCCAGAAATGATTGAAGCTACTGACTGAATGAAAGGAGCTGGCATCTCACTCTCTTTGAATCTTGTTTATCATGCTAAGAGGAGCAGGAAAAAGCAAAAAATTTCAGAATTGCACCTTGCAATGCGGAGAAATTACTGTTTGTGCATTTACAATATTCATTGATTTTTGCCATTGAAAAACATGTTTTTCATATACCAGAAATGTTTGAAGCTACTGACTGAATGAAAGGAGCTGGCATCTCACTCTCTTTGAATCTTCTTTATCATGCTAGGATTAACAGGAAAAAGCTAAAAATTTCAGAATTGCACCGTGCAATGTGGAGATATTACTGTTTGTGCATTTACAATATTCATTGATTTTTGCCATTGAAAAACATCATGTTATTCATATACCAGAAATGTTTGAAGCTACTGACTGAATGAAAGGAGCTGGCATCTCACTCTCTTTGAATCTTCTTTATCATGCTAAGAGGAGCAGGAAAAAGCAAAAAATTTCAGAATTGCACCTTGCAATGCGGAGAAATTACTGTTTGTGCATTTACAATATTCAATGATTTTTGCCATTGAAAAACGTCCAGAAATGATTGAAGCTACTGACTGAATGAAAGGAGCTGGCATCTCACTCTCTTTGAATCTTCTTTATCATGCTAAGAGGAGCAGGAAAAAGCAAAAAATTTCAGAATTGCACCTTGCAATGCGGAGAAATTACTGTTTGTGCATTTACAATATTCATTGATTTTTGCCATTGAAAAACATCATGTTATTCATATTCCAGAAATGATTGAAGCTACTGACTGAATGAAAGGAGCTGGCATCTCACTCTCTTTGAATCTTCTTTATCATGCTAAGAGGAGCAGGAAAAAGCAAAAAATTTCAGAATTGCACCTTGCAATGCGGAGAAATTACTGTTTGTGCATTTACAATATTCATTGATTTTTGCCATTGAAAAACGTCCAGAAATGATTGAAGCCACTGACTGAATGAAAGAAGCTGGCATCTCACTCTCTTTGAATCTTCTTTATCATGCTAAGAGGAGCAGGAAAAAGCAAAAAATTTCAGAATTGCACCTTGCAATGCGGAGAAATTACTGTTTGTGCTTTTACAATATTCATTGATTTTTGCCATTGAAAAACATCATGTTATTCATATACCAGAAATGATTGAAGCTACTGACTGAATGAAAGGAGCTGGCATCTCACTCTCTTTGAATCTTCTTTATCATGCTAAGAGGAGCAGGAAAAAGCAAAAAATTTCAGAATTGCACCTTGCAATGCGGAGAAATTACTGTTTGTGCATTTACAATATTCAATGATTTTTGCCATTGAAAAACGTCCAGAAATGATTGAAGCTACTGACTGAATGAAAGGAGCTGGCATCTCACTCTCTTTGAATCTTCTTTATCATGCTAAGAGGAGCAGGAAAAAGCAAAAAATTTCAGAATTGCACCTTGCAATGCGGAGAAATTACTGTTTGTGCATTTACAATATTCATTGATTTTTGCCATTGAAAAACATCATGTTATTCATATACCAGAAATGATTGAAGCTACTGACTGAATGAAAGGAGCTGGCATCTCACTCTCTTTGAATCTTCTTTATCATGCTAAGAGGAGCAGGAAAAAGCAAAAAATTTCAGAATTGCACCTTGCAATGCGGAGAAATTACTGTTTGTGCATTTACAATATTCAATGATTTTTGCCATTGAAAAACGTCCAGAAATGATTGAAGCTACTGACTGAATGAAAGGAGCTGGCATCTCACTCTCTTTGAATCTTCTTTATCATGCTAAGAGGAGCAGGAAAAAGCAAAAAATTTCAGAATTGCACCTTGCAATGCGGAGAAATTACTGTTTGTGCATTTACAATATTCATTGATTTTTGCCATTGAAAAACATCATGTTATTCATATTCCAGAAATGATTGAAGCTACTGACTGAATGAAAGGAGCTGGCATCTCACTCTCTTTGAATCTTCTTTATCATGCTAAGAGGAGCAGGAAAAAGCAAAAAATTTCAGAATTGCACCTTGCAATGCGGAGAAATTACTGTTTGTGCATTTACAATATTCAATGATTTTTGCCATTGAAAAACGTCCAGAAATGATTGAAGCTACTGACTGAATGAAAGGAGCTGGCATCTCACTCTCTTTGAATCTTCTTTATCATGCTAAGAGGAGCAGGAAAAAGCAAAAAATTTCAGAATTGCACCTTGCAATGCGGAGAAATTACTGTTTGTGCATTTACAATATTCATTGATTTTTGCCATTGAAAAACGTCCAGAAATGATTGTAGCTACTGACTGAATGAAAGGAGCTGGCATCTCACTCTCTCTGAATCTTCTTTATCATGCTAAGAGGAGCAGGAAAAAGCAAAAAATTTCAGAATTGCACCTTGCAATGCGGAGAAATTACTGTTTGTGCATTTACAATATTCATTGATTTTTGCCATTGAAAAACGTCCAGAAATGATTGAAGCTACTGACTGAATGAAAGGAGCTGGCATCTCACTCTCTTTGAATCTTGTTTATCATGCTAAGAGGAGCAGGAAAAAGCAAAAAATTTCAGAATTGCACCTTGCAATGCGGAGAAATTACTGTTTGTGCATTTACAATATTCATTGATTTTTGCCATTGAAAAACGTCCAGAAATGATTGAAGCTACTGACTGAATGAAAGGAGCTGGCATCTCACTCTCTTTGAATCTTCTTTATCATGCTAAGAGGAGCAGGAAAAAGCAAAAAATTTCAGAATTGCACCTTGCAATGCGGAGAAATTACTGTTTGTGCATTTACAATATTCATTGATTTTTGCCATTGAAAAACATCATGTTATTCATATACCAGAAATGTTTGAAGCTACTGACTGAATGAAAGGAGCTGGCATCTCACTCTCTTTGAATCTTCTTTATCATGCTAAGAGGAGCAGAAAAAAGCAAAAAATTTCAGAATTGCACCTTGCAATGCGGAGAAATTACTGTTTGTGCATTTACAATATTCATTGATTTTTGCCATTGAAAAACGTCCAGAAATGATTGAAGCTACTGACTGAATGAAAGGAGCTGGCATCTCACTCTCTTTGAATCTTGTTTATCATGCTAAGAGGAGCAGGAAAAAGCAAAAAATTTCAGAATTGCACCTTGCAATGCGGAGAAATTACTGTTTGTGCATTTACAATATTCATTGATTTTTGCCATTGAAAAACGTCCAGAAATGATTGAAGCTACTGACTGAATGAAAGGAGCTGGCATCTCACTCTCTTTGAATATTCTTTATCATGCTAAGAGGAGCAGGAAAAAGCAAAAAATTTCAGAATTGCACCTTGCAATGCGGAGAAATTACTGTTTGTGCATTTACAATATTCATTGATTTTTGCCATTGAAAAACGTCCAGAAATGATTGTAGCTACTGACTGAATGAAAGGAGCTGGCATCTCACTCTCTCTGAATCTTCTTTATCATGCTAAGAGGAGCAGGAAAAAGCAAAAAGTTTCAGAATTGCACCTTGCAATGCGGAGAAATTACTGTTTGTGCATTTACAATATTCATTGATTTTTGCCATTGAAAAACGTCCAGAAATGATTGAAGCTACTGACTGAATGAAAGGAGCTGGCATCTCACTCTCTTTGAATCTTGTTTATCATGCTAAGAGGAGCAGGAAAAAGCAAAAAATTTCAGAATTGCACCTTGCAATGCGGAGAAATTACTGTTTGTGCATTTACAATATTCATTGATTTTTGCCATTGAAAAACGTCCAGAAATGATTGAAGCTACTGACTGAATGAAAGGAGCTGGCGTCTCACTCTCTTTGAATCTTCTTTATCATGCTAAGAGGAGCAGGAAAAAGCAAAAAATTTCAGAATTGCACCTTGCAATGCGGAGAAATTACTGTTTGTGCATTTACAATATTCATTGATTTTTGCCATTGAAAAACATCATGTTATTCATATACCAGAAATGTTTGAAGCTACTGACTGAATGAAAGGAGCTGGCATCTCACTCTCTTTGCGTCTTCTTTATCATGCTAAGAGGAGCAGAAAAAAGCAAAAAATTTCAGAATTGCACCTTGCAATGCGGAGAAATTACTGTTTGTGCATTTACAATATTCATTGATTTTTGCCATTGAAAAACGTCCAGAAATGATTGAAGCTACTGACTGAATGAAAGGAGCTGGCGTCTCACTCTCTTTGAATCTTGTTTATCATGCTAAGAGGAGCAGGAAAAAGCAAAAAATTTCAGAATTGCACCTTGCAATGCGGAGAAATTACTGTTTGTGCATTTACAATATTCATTGATTTTTGCCATTGAAAAACGTCCAGAAATGATTGAAGCTACTGACTGAATGAAAGGAGCTGGCATCTCACTCTCTTTGAATCTTCTTTATCATGCTAAGAGGAGCAGGAAAAAGCAAAAAATTTCAGAATTGCACCTTGCAATGCGGAGAAATTACTGTTTGTGCATTTACAATATTCATTGATTTTTGCCATTGAAAAACATCATGTTATTCATATACCAGAAATGTTTGAAGCTACTGACTGAATGAAAGGAGCTGGCATCTCACTCTCTTTGAATCTTCTTTATCATGCTAAGAGGAGCAGGAAAAAGCAAAAAATTTCAGAATTGCACCTTGCAATGCGGAGAAATTACTGTTTGTGCATTTACAATATTCATTGATTTTTGCCATTGAAAAATGTCCAGAAATGATTGAAGCTACTGACTGAATGAAAGGAGCTGGCATCTCACTCTCTTTGAATCTTCTTTATCATGCTAAGAGGAGCAGGAAAAAGCAAAAAATTTCAGAATTGCACCTTGCAATGCGGAGAAATTACTGTTTGTGCATTTACAATATTCATTGATTTTTGCCATTGAAAAACATCATGTTATTCATATTCCAGAAATGATTGAAGCTACTGACTGAATGAAAGGAGCTGGCATCTCACTCTCTTTGAATCTTCTTTATCATGCTAAGAGGAGCAGGAAAAAGCAAAAAATTTCAGAATTGCACCTTGCAATGCGGAGAAATTACTGTTTGTGCATTTACAATATTCAATGATTTTTGCCATTGAAAAACGTCCAGAAATGATTGAAGCTACTGACTGAATGAAAGGAGCTGGCATCTCACTCTCTTTGAATCTTCTTTATCATGCTAAGAGGAGCAGGAAAAAGCAAAAAATTTCAGAATTGCACCTTGCAATGCGGAGAAATTACTGTTTGTGCATTTACAATATTCATTGATTTTTGCCATTGAAAAACATCATGTTATTCATATACCAGAAATGATTGAAGCTACTGACTGAATGAAAGGAGCTGGCATCTCACTCTCTTTGAATCTTCTTTATCATGCTAAGAGGAGCAGGAAAAAGCAAAAAATTTCAGAATTGCACCTTGCAATGCGGAGAAATTACTGTTTGTGCATTTACAATATTCAATGATTTTTGCCATTGAAAAACGTCCAGAAATGATTGAAGCTACTGACTGAATGAAAGGAGCTGGCATCTCACTCTCTTTGAATCTTCTTTATCATGCTAAGAGGAGCAGGAAAAAGCAAAAAATTTCAGAATTGCACCTTGCAATGCGGAGAAATTACTGTTTGTGCATTTACAATATTCATTGATTTTTGCCATTGAAAAACATCATGTTATTCATATTCCAGAAATGATTGAAGCTACTGACTGAATGAAAGGAGCTGGCATCTCACTCTCTTTGAATCTTCTTTATCATGCTAAGAGGAGCAGGAAAAAGCAAAAAATTTCAGAATTGCACCTTGCAATGCGGAGAAATTACTGTTTGTGCATTTACAATATTCAATGATTTTTGCCATTGAAAAACGTCCAGAAATGATTGAAGCTACTGACTGAATGAAAGGAGCTGGCATCTCACTCTCTTTGAATCTTCTTTATCATGCTAAGAGGAGCAGGAAAAAGCAAAAAATTTCAGAATTGCACCTTGCAATGCGGAGAAATTACTGTTTGTGCATTTACAATATTCATTGATTTTTGCCATTGAAAAACGTCCAGAAATGATTGTAGCTACTGACTGAATGAAAGGAGCTGGCATCTCACTCTCTCTGAATCTTCTTTATTATGCTAAGAGGAGCAGGAAAAAGCAAAAAATTTCAGAATTGCACCTTGCAATGCGGAGAAATTACTGTTTGTGCATTTACAATATTCATTGATTTTTGCCATTGAAAAACGTCCAGAAATGATTGAAGCTACTGACTGAATGAAAGGAGCTGGCATCTCACTCTCTTTGAATCTTGTTTATCATGCTAAGAGGAGCAGGAAAAAGCAAAAAATTTCAGAATTGCACCTTGCAATGCGGAGAAATTACTGTTTGTGCATTTACAATATTCATTGATTTTTGCCATTGAAAAACGTCCAGAAATGATTGAAGCTACTGACTGAATGAAAGGAGCTGGCATCTCACTCTCTTTGAATCTTCTTTATCATGCTAAGAGGAGCAGGAAAAAGTAAAAAATTTCAGAATTGCACCTTGCAATGCGGAGAAATTACTGTTTGTGCATTTACAATATTCATTGATTTTTGCCATTGAAAAACATCATGTTATTCATATACCAGAAATGTTTGAAGCTACTGACTGAATGAAAGGAGCTGGCATCTCACTCTCTTTGCGTCTTCTTTATCATGCTAAGAGGAGCAGAAAAAAGCAAAAAATTTCAGAATTGCACCTTGCAATGCGGAGAAATTACTGTTTGTGCATTTACAATATTCATTGATTTTTGCCATTGAAAAACGTCCAGAAATGATTGAAGCTACTGACTGAATGAAAGGAGCTGGCATCTCACTCTCTTTGAATCTTGTTTATCATGCTAAGAGGAGCAGGAAAAAGCAAAAAATTTCAGAATTGCACCTTGCAATGCGGAGAAATTACTGTTTGTGCATTTACAATATTCATTGATTTTTGCCATTGAAAAACGTCCAGAAATGATTGAAGCTACTGACTGAATGAAAGGAGCTGGCATCTCACTCTCTTTGAATCTTCTTTATCATGCTAAGAGGAGCAGGAAAAAGCAAAAAATTTCAGAATTGCACCTTGCAATGCGGAGAAATTACTGTTTGTGCATTTACAATATTCATTGATTTTTGCCATTGAAAAACATCATGTTATTCATATACCAGAAATGTTTGAAGCTACTGACTGAATGAAAGGAGCTGGCATCTCACTCTCTTTGAATCTTCTTTATCATGCTAAGAGGAGCAGGAAAAAGCAAAAAATTTCAGAATTGCACCTTGCAATGCGGAGAAATTACTGTTTGTGCATTTACAATATTCATTGATTTTTGCCATTGAAAAATGTCCAGAAATGATTGAAGCTACTGACTGAATGAAAGGAGCTGGCATCTCACTCTCTTTGAATCTTCTTTATCATGCTAAGAGGAGCAGGAAAAAGCAAAAAATTTCAGAATTGCACCTTGCAATGCGGAGAAATTACTGTTTGTGCATTTACAATATTCATTGATTTTTGCCATTGAAAAACATCATGTTATTCATATACCAGAAATGTTTGAAGCTACTGACTGAATGAAAGGAGCTGGCATCTCACTCTCTTTGAATCTTCTTTATCATGCTAAGAGGAGCAGGAAAAAGCAAAAAATTTCAGAATTGCACCTTGCAATGCGGAGAAATTACTGTTTGTGCATTTACAATATTCATTGATTTTTGCCATTGAAAAACGTCCAGAAATGATTGAAGCTACTGACTGAATGAAAGGAGCTGGCATCTCACTCTCTTTGAATCTTGTTTATCATGCTAAGAGGAGCAGGAAAAAGCAAAAAATTTCAGAATTGCACCTTGCAATGCGGAGAAATTACTGTTTGTGCATTTACAATATTCATTGATTTTTGCCATTGAAAAACGTCCAGAAATGATTGAAGCTACTGACTGAATGAAAGGAGCTGGCATCTCACTCTCTTTGAATCTTCTTTATCATGCTAAGAGGAGCAGGAAAAAGCAAAAAATTTCAGAATTGCACCTTGCAATGCGGAGAAATTACTGTTTGTGCATTTACAATATTCAATGATTTTTGCCATTGAAAAACGTCCAGAAATGATTGAAGCTACTGACTGAATGAAAGGAGCTGGCATCTCACTCTCTTTGAATCTTCTTTATCATGCTAAGAGGAGCAGGAAAAAGCAAAAAATTTCAGAATTGCACCTTGCAATGCGGAGAAATTACTGTTTGTGCATTTACAATATTCATTGATTTTTGCCATTGAAAAACATCATGTTATTCATATACCAGAAATGATTGAAGCTACTGACTGAATGAAAGGAGCTGGCATCTCACTCTCTTTGAATCTTCTTTATCATGCTAAGAGGAGCAGGAAAAAGCAAAAAATTTCAGAATTGCACCTTGCAATGCGGAGAAATTACTGTTTGTGCATTTACAATATTCAATGATTTTTGCCATTGAAAAACGTCCAGAAATGATTGAAGCTACTGACTGAATGAAAGGAGCTGGCATCTCACTCTCTTTGAATCTTCTTTATCATGCTAAGAGGAGCAGGAAAAAGCAAAAAATTTCAGAATTGCACCTTGCAATGCGGAGAAATTACTGTTTGTGCATTTACAATATTCATTGATTTTTGCCATTGAAAAACATCATGTTATTCATATTCCAGAAATGATTGAAGCTACTGACTGAATGAAAGGAGCTGGCATCTCACTCTCTTTGAATCTTCTTTATCATGCTAAGAGGAGCAGGAAAAAGCAAAAAATTTCAGAATTGCACCTTGCAATGCGGAGAAATTACTGTTTGTGCATTTACAATATTCAATGATTTTTGCCATTGAAAAACGTCCAGAAATGATTGAAGCTACTGACTGAATGAAAGGAGCTGGCATCTCACTCTCTTTGAATCTTCTTTATCAAGCTAAGAGGAGCAGGAAAAAGCAAAAAATTTCAGAATTGCACCTTGCAATGCGGAGAAATTACTGTTTGTGCATTTACAATATTCATTGATTTTTGCCATTGAAAAACATCATGTTATTCATATACCAGAAATGTTTGAAGCTACTGACTGAATGAAAGGAGCTGGCATCTCACTCTCTTTGAATCTTCTTTATCATGCTAAGAGGAGCAGGAAAAAGCAAAAAATTTCAGAATTGCACCTTGCAATGCGGAGAAATTACTGTTTGTGCATTTACAATATTCATTGATTTTTGCCATTGAAAAACATCATGTTATTCATATACCAGAAATGTTTGAAGCTACTGACTGAATGAAAGGAGCTGGCATCTCACTCTCTTTGAATCTTCTTTATCATGCTAAGAGGAGCAGGAAAAAGCAAAAAATTTCAGAATTGCACCTTGCAATGCGGAGAAATTACTGTTTGTGCATTTACAATATTCATTGATTTTTGCCATTGAAAAATGTCCAGAAATGATTGAAGCTACTGACTGAATGAAAGGAGCTGGCATCTCACTCTCTTTGAATCTTCTTTATCATGCTAAGAGGAGCAGGAAAAAGCAAAAAATTTCAGAATTGCACCTTGCAATGCGGAGAAATTACTGTTTGTGCATTTACAATATTCATTGATTTTTGCCATTGAAAAACATCATGTTATTCATATACCAGAAATGTTTGAAGCTACTGACTGAATGAAAGGAGCTGGCATCTCACTCTCTTTGAATCTTCTTTATCATGCTAAGAGGAGCAGGAAAAAGCAAAAAATTTCAGAATTGCACCTTGCAATGCGGAGAAATTACTGTTTGTGCATTTACAATATTCATTGATTTTTGCCATTGAAAAACGTCCAGAAATGATTGAAGCTACTGACTGAATGAAAGGAGCTGGCATCTCACTCTCTTTGAATCTTGTTTATCATGCTAAGAGGAGCAGGAAAAAGCAAAAAAATTCAGAATTGCACCTTGCAATGCGGAGAAATTACTGTTTGTGCATTTACAATATTCATTGATTTTTGCCATTGAAAAACGTCCAGAAATGATTGAAGCTACTGACTGAATGAAAGGAGCTGGCATCTCACTCTCTTTGAATCTTCTTTATCATGCTAAGAGGAGCAGGAAAAAGCAAAAAATTTCAGAATTGCACCTTGCAATGCGGAGAAATTACTGTTTGTGCTTTTACAATATTCATTGATTTTTGCCATTGAAAAACATCATGTTATTCATATACCAGAAATGATTGAAGCTACTGACTGAATGAAAGGAGCTGGCATCTCACTCTCTTTGAATCTTCTTTATCATGCTAAGAGGAGCAGGAAAAAGCAAAAAATTTCAGAATTGCACCTTGCAATGCGGAGAAATTACTGTTTGTGCATTTACAATATTCAATGATTTTTGCCATTGAAAAACGTCCAGAAATGATTGAAGCTACTGACTGAATGAAAGGAGCTGGCATCTCACTCTCTTTGAATCTTCTTTATCATGCTAAGAGGAGCAGGAAAAAGCAAAAAATTTCAGAATTGCACCTTGCAATGCGGAGAAATTACTGTTTGTGCATTTACAATATTCATTGATTTTTGCCATTGAAAAACATGTTATTCATATACCAGAAATGATTGAAGCTACTGACTGAATGAAAGGAGCTGGCATCTCACTCTCTTTGAATCTTCTTTATCATGCTAAGAGGAGCAGGAAAAAGCAAAAAATTTCAGAATTGCACCTTGCAATGCGGAGAAATTACTGTTTGTGCATTTACAATATTCAATGATTTTTGCCATTGAAAAACGTCCAGAAATGATTGAAGCTACTGACTGAATGAAAGGAGCTGGCATCTCACTCTCTTTGAATCTTCTTTATCATGCTAAGAGGAGCAGGAAAAAGCAAAAAATTTCAGAATTGCACCTTGCAATGCGGAGAAATTACTGTTTGTGCATTTACAATATTCATTGATTTTTGCCATTGAAAAACATCATGTTATTCATATTCCAGAAATGATTGAAGCTACTGACTGAATGAAAGGAGCTGGCATCTCACTCTCTTTGAATCTTCTTTATCATGCTAAGAGGAGCAGGAAAAAGCAAAAAATTTCAGAATTGCACCTTGCAATGCGGAGAAATTACTGTTTGTGCATTTACAATATTCAATGATTTTTGCCATTGAAAAACGTCCAGAAATGATTGAAGCTACTGACTGAATGAAAGGAGCTGGCATCTCACTCTCTTTGAATCTTCTTTATCATGCTAAGAGGAGCAGGAAAAAGCAAAAAATTTCAGAATTGCACCTTGCAATGCGGAGAAATTACTGTTTGTGCATTTACAATATTCATTGATTTTTGCCATTGAAAAACGTCCAGAAATGATTGAAGCTACTGACTGAATGAAAGGAGCTGGCATCTCACTCTCTTTGAATCTTGTTTATCATGCTAAGAGGAGCAGGAAAAAGCAAAAAATTTCAGAATTGCACCTTGCAATGCGGAGAAATTACTGTTTGTGCATTTACAATATTCATTGATTTTTGCCATTGAAAAACGTCCAGAAATGATTGAAGCTACTGACTGAATGAAAGGAGCTGGCATCTCACTCTCTTTGAATCTTCTTTATCATGCTAAGAGGAGCAGGAAAAAGCAAAAAATTTCAGAATTGCACCTTGCAATGCGGAGAAATTACTGTTTGTGCATTTACAATATTCAATGATTTTTGCCATTGAAAAACGTCCAGAAATGATTGAAGCTACTGACTGAATGAAAGGAGCTGGCATCTCACTCTCTTTGAATCTTCTTTATCATGCTAAGAGGAGCAGGAAAAAGCAAAAAATTTCAGAATTGCACCTTGCAATGCGGAGAAATTACTGTTTGTGCATTTACAATATTCATTGATTTTTGCCATTGAAAAACATCATGTTATTCATATTCCAGAAATGATTGAAGCTACTGACTGAATGAAAGGAGCTGGCATCTCACTCTCTTTGAATGTTCTTTATCATGCTAAGAGGAGCAGGAAAAAGCAAAAAATTTCAGAATTGCACCTTGCAATGCGGAGAAATTACTGTTTGTGCATTTACAATATTCAATGATTTTTGCCATTGAAAAACGTCCAGAAATGATTGAAGCTACTGACTGAATGAAAGGAGCTGGCATCTCACTCTCTTTGAATCTTCTTTATCAAGCTAAGAGGAGCAGGAAAAAGCAAAAAATTTCAGAATTGCACCTTGCAATGCGGAGAAATTACTGTTTGTGCATTTACAATATTCATTGATTTTTGCCATTGAAAAACATCGTTATTCATATACCAGAAATGTTTGAAGCTACTGACTGAATGAAAGGAGCTGGCATCTCACTCTCTTTGAATCTTCTTTATCATGCTAAGAGGAGCAGGAAAAAGCAAAAAATTTCAGAATTGCACCTTGCAATGCGGAGAAATTACTGTTTGTGCATTTACAATATTCATTGATTTTTGCCATTGAAAAACATCATGTTATTCATATACCAGAAATGTTTGAAGCTACTGACTGAATGAAAGGAGCTGGCATCTCACTCTCTTTGAATCTTCTTTATCATGCTAAGAGGAGCAGGAAAAAGCAAAAAATTTCAGAATTGCACCTTGCAATGCGGAGAAATTACTGTTTGTGCATTTACAATATTCATTGATTTTTGCCATTGAAAAACGTCCAGAAATGATTGAAGCTACTGACTGAATGAAAGGAGCTGGCATCTCACTCTCTTTGAATCTTCTTTATCATGCTAAGAGGAGCAGGAAAAAGCAAAAAATTTCAGAATTGCACCTTGCAATGCGGAGAAATTACTGTTTGTGCATTTACAATATTCATTGATTTTTGCCATTGAAAAACATCATGTTATTCATATACCAGAAATGATTGAAGCTACTGACTGAATGAAAGGAGCTGGCATCTCACTCTCTTTGAATCTTCTTTATCATGCTAAGAGGAGCAGGAAAAAGCAAAAAATTTCAGAATTGCACCTTGCAATGCGGAGAAATTACTGTTTGTGCATTTACAATATTCAATGATTTTTGCCATTGAAAAACGTCCAGAAATGATTGAAGCTACTGACTGAATGAAAGGAGCTGGCATCTCACTCTCTTTGAATCTTCTTTATCATGCTAAGAGGAGCAGGAAAAAGCAAAAAATTTCAGAATTGCACCTTGCAATGCGGAGAAATTACTGTTTGTGCATTTACAATATTCATTGATTTTTGCCATTGAAAAACGTCCAGAAATGATTGAAGCTACTGACTGAATGAAAGGAGCTGGCATCTCACTCTCTTTGAATCTTCTTTATCATGCTAAGAGGAGCAGGAAAAAGCAAAAAATTTCAGAATTGCACCTTGCAATGCGGAGAAATTACTGTTTGTGCATTTACAATATTCATTGATTTTTGCCATTGAAAAACATCATGTTATTCATATACCAGAAATGTTTGAAGCTACTGACTGAATGAAAGGAGCTGGCATCTCACTCTCTTTGAATCTTCTTTATCATGCTAAGAGGAGCAGGAAAAAGCAAAAAATTTCAGAATTGCACCTTGCAATGCGGAGAAATTACTGTTTGTGCATTTACAATATTCATTGATTTTTGCCATTGAAAAATGTCCAGAAATGATTGAAGCTACTGACTGAATGAAAGGAGCTGGCATCTCACTCTCTTTGAATCTTCTTTATCATGCTAAGAGGAGCAGGAAAAAGCAAAAAATTTCAGAATTGCACCTTGCAATGCGGAGAAATTACTGTTTGTGCATTTACAATATTCATTGATTTTTGCCATTGAAAAACATCATGTTATTCATATACCAGAAATGTTTGAAGCTACTGACTGAATGAAAGGAGCTGGCATCTCACTCTCTTTGAATCTTCTTTATCATGCTAAGAGGAGCAGGAAAAAGCAAAAAATTTCAGAATTGCACCTTGCAATGCGGAGAAATTACTGTTTGTGCATTTACAATATTCATTGATTTTTGCCATTGAAAAACGTCCAGAAATGATTGAAGCTACTGACTGAATGAAAGGAGCTGGCATCTCACTCTCTTTGAATCTTGTTTATCATGCTAAGAGGAGCAGGAAAAAGCAAAAAATTTCAGAATTGCACCTTGCAATGCGGAGAAATTACTGTTTGTGCATTTACAATATTCATTGATTTTTGCCATTGAAAAACGTCCAGAAATGATTGAAGCTACTGACTGAATGAAAGGAGCTGGCATCTCACTCTCTTTGAATCTTCTTTATCATGCTAAGAGGAGCAGGAAAAAGCAAAAAATTTCAGAATTGCACCTTGCAATGCGGAGAAATTACTGTTTGTGCATTTACAATATTCAATGATTTTTGCCATTGAAAAACGTCCAGAAATGATTGAAGCTACTGACTGAATGAAAGGAGCTGGCATCTCACTCTCTTTGAATCTTCTTTATCATGCTAAGAGGAGCAGGAAAAAGCAAAAAATTTCAGAATTGCACCTTGCAATGCGGAGAAATTACTGTTTGTGCATTTACAATATTCATTGATTTTTGCCATTGAAAAACATCATGTTATTCATATACCAGAAATGATTGAAGCTACTGACTGAATGAAAGGAGCTGGCATCTCACTCTCTTTGAATCTTCTTTATCATGCTAAGAGGAGCAGGAAAAAGCAAAAAATTTCAGAATTGCACCTTGCAATGCGGAGAAATTACTGTTTGTGCATTTACAATATTCAATGATTTTTGCCATTGAAAAACGTCCAGAAATGATTGAAGCTACTGACTGAATGAAAGGAGCTGGCATCTCACTCTCTTTGAATCTTGTTTATCATGCTAAGAGGAGCAGGAAAAAGCAAAAAATTTCAGAATTGCACCTTGCAATGCGGAGAAATTACTGTTTGTGCATTTACAATATTCATTGATTTTTGCCATTGAAAAACATCATGTTATTCATATTCCAGAAATGATTGAAGCTACTGACTGAATGAAAGGAGCTGGCATCTCACTCTCTTTGAATCTTCTTTATCATGCTAAGAGGAGCAGGAAAAAGCAAAAAATTTCAGAATTGCACCTTGCAATGCGGAGAAATTACTGTTTGTGCATTTACAATATTCAATGATTTTTGCCATTGAAAAACGTCCAGAAATGATTGAAGCTACTGACTGAATGAAAGGAGCTGGCATCTCACTCTCTTTGAATCTTCTTTATCAAGCTAAGAGGAGCAGGAAAAAGCAAAAAATTTCAGAATTGCACCTTGCAATGCGGAGAAATTACTGTTTGTGCATTTACAATATTCATTGATTTTTGCCATTGAAAAACATCATGTTATTCATATACCAGAAATGTTTGAAGCTACTGACTGAATGAAAGGAGCTGGCATCTCACTCTCTTTGAATCTTCTTTATCATGCTAAGAGGAGCAGGAAAAAGCAAAAAATTTCAGAATTGCACCTTGCAATGCGGAGAAATTACTGTTTGTGCATTTACAATATTCATTGATTTTTGCCATTGAAAAACATCATGTTATTCATATACCAGAAATGTTTGAAGCTACTGACTGAATGAAAGGAGCTGGCATCTCACTCTCTTTGAATCTTCTTTATCATGCTAAGAGGAGCAGGAAAAAGCAAAAAATTTCAGAATTGCACCTTGCAATGCGGAGAAATTACTGTTTGTGCATTTACAATATTCATTGATTTTTGCCATTGAAAAATGTCCAGAAATGATTGAAGCTACTGACTGAATGAAAGGAGCTGGCATCTCACTCTCTTTGAATCTTCTTTATCATGCTAAGAGGAGCAGGAAAAAGCAAAAAATTTCAGAATTGCACCTTGCAATGCGGAGAAATTACTGTTTGTGCATTTACAATATTCATTGATTTTTGCCATTGAAAAACATCATGTTATTCATATACCAGAAATGTTTGAAGCTACTGACTGAATGAAAGGAGCTGGCATCTCACTCTCTTTGAATCTTCTTTATCATGCTAAGAGGAGCAGGAAAAAGCAAAAAATTTCAGAATTGCACCTTGCAATGCGGAGAAATTACTGTTTGTGCATTTACAATATTCATTGATTTTTGCCATTGAAAAACGTCCAGAAATGATTGAAGCTACTGACTGAATGAAAGGAGCTGGCATCTCACTCTCTTTGAATCTTGTTTATCATGCTAAGAGGAGCAGGAAAAAGCAAAAAAATTCAGAATTGCACCTTGCAATGCGGAGAAATTACTGTTTGTGCATTTACAATATTCATTGATTTTTGCCATTGAAAAACGTCCAGAAATGATTGAAGCTACTGACTGAATGAAAGGAGCTGGCATCTCACTCTCTTTGAATCTTCTTTATCATGCTAAGAGGAGCAGGAAAAAGCAAAAAATTTCAGAATTGCACCTTGCAATGCGGAGAAATTACTGTTTGTGCTTTTACAATATTCATTGATTTTTGCCATTGAAAAACATCATGTTATTCATATACCAGAAATGATTGAAGCTACTGACTGAATGAAAGGAGCTGGCATCTCACTCTCTTTGAATCTTCTTTATCATGCTAAGAGGAGCAGGAAAAAGCAAAAAATTTCAGAATTGCACCTTGCAATGCGGAGAAATTACTGTTTGTGCATTTACAATATTCAATGATTTTTGCCATTGAAAAACGTCCAGAAATGATTGAAGCTACTGACTGAATGAAAGGAGCTGGCATCTCACTCTCTTTGAATCTTCTTTATCATGCTAAGAGGAGCAGGAAAAAGCAAAAAATTTCAGAATTGCACCTTGCAATGCGGAGAAATTACTGTTTGTGCATTTACAATATTCATTGATTTTTGCCATTGAAAAACATGTTATTCATATACCAGAAATGATTGAAGCTACTGACTGAATGAAAGGAGCTGGCATCTCACTCTCTTTGAATCTTCTTTATCATGCTAAGAGGAGCAGGAAAAAGCAAAAAATTTCAGAATTGCACCTTGCAATGCGGAGAAATTACTGTTTGTGCATTTACAATATTCAATGATTTTTGCCATTGAAAAACGTCCAGAAATGATTGAAGCTACTGACTGAATGAAAGGAGCTGGCATCTCACTCTCTTTGAATCTTCTTTATCATGCTAAGAGGAGCAGGAAAAAGCAAAAAATTTCAGAATTGCACCTTGCAATGCGGAGAAATTACTGTTTGTGCATTTACAATATTCATTGATTTTTGCCATTGAAAAACATCATGTTATTCATATTCCAGAAATGATTGAAGCTACTGACTGAATGAAAGGAGCTGGCATCTCACTCTCTTTGAATCTTCTTTATCATGCTAAGAGGAGCAGGAAAAAGCAAAAAATTTCAGAATTGCACCTTGCAATGCGGAGAAATTACTGTTTGTGCATTTACAATATTCAATGATTTTTGCCATTGAAAAACGTCCAGAAATGATTGAAGCTACTGACTGAATGAAAGGAGCTGGCATCTCACTCTCTTTGAATCTTCTTTATCATGCTAAGAGGAGCAGGAAAAAGCAAAAAATTTCAGAATTGCACCTTGCAATGCGGAGAAATTACTGTTTGTGCATTTACAATATTCATTGATTTTTGCCATTGAAAAACGTCCAGAAATGATTGAAGCTACTGACTGAATGAAAGGAGCTGGCATCTCACTCTCTTTGAATCTTGTTTATCATGCTAAGAGGAGCAGGAAAAAGCAAAAAATTTCAGAATTGCACCTTGCAATGCGGAGAAATTACTGTTTGTGCATTTACAATATTCATTGATTTTTGCCATTGAAAAACGTCCAGAAATGATTGAAGCTACTGACTGAATGAAAGGAGCTGGCATCTCACTCTCTTTGAATCTTCTTTATCATGCTAAGAGGAGCAGGAAAAAGCAAAAAATTTCAGAATTGCACCTTGCAATGCGGAGAAATTACTGTTTGTGCATTTACAATATTCAATGATTTTTGCCATTGAAAAACGTCCAGAAATGATTGAAGCTACTGACTGAATGAAAGGAGCTGGCATCTCACTCTCTTTGAATCTTCTTTATCATGCTAAGAGGAGCAGGAAAAAGCAAAAAATTTCAGAATTGCACCTTGCAATGCGGAGAAATTACTGTTTGTGCATTTACAATATTCATTGATTTTTGCCATTGAAAAACATCATGTTATTCATATTCCAGAAATGATTGAAGCTACTGACTGAATGAAAGG